>NC_080727.1:8020000-8320000 GCF_019097595.1 Hemibagrus wyckioides
ACCTTTGGTCACTCGTGCCAATGCCAAACGTCGGTTTCAATGGTGCCAGCAGCGAAAATCTTGGGCTGTGGACAATGTGAAACATGTATTGTTCTCTGATGAGTCCACCTTCACTGTCTTTCCCACATCCGGGAGAGTTACGGTGTGGAGAAGCCCCAAAGAAGCGTACCACTCAGACTGTTGCATGCCCAGAGTGAAACACGCGGGTGGATCAGTGATGGTTTGGGCTGCAATATCATGGCATTCCCTAGGCCCAATATTTGTGCTAGATGGTCGCGTCACTGCCAAGGACTACCGAACCATTCTGGAGGACCATGTGCACCCAATGGTTCAAACAGTGTATCCTGAAGGCGGTGCCGTGTATCAGGATGATAATGCACCAATACACACAGCAAGACTGGTGACAGAGTGGTTTGATGAACATGAAAGTGAAGTTGAACATCTCCCATGGCCTGCACAGTCACCAGATCTAAATATTATTGAGCCACTTTGGGGTGTTTTGGAGGAGCGAGTCAGGAAACGTTTTCCTCCACCAGCATCACGTAGTGACCTGGCCACTATTCTGCAAGAAGAATGGCTCAAAATCCCTCTGGCCACTGTGCAGGACTTGTATCTGTCATTCCCAAGATGAACTGATGCTGTATTGGCCGCAGAAGGAGGCCCTACACCATACTAATGAATTATTGTTGTCTAAAACCAGGTGTTTCAGTTTCATTGTCCAACCCCTGTATATATATGTATATATATACTGTATATATGAGTTTTTACTGTTTTTAAATCCTCTTTCATGGTCATATAATAAAATTAAAAACTAAATAAAACTAAATAAATAATTCAATTTTTAATAAGTTCAATTAAAAATCTACTATTTTACTAGTCTATTTTCAGTCCTTACATTCCTGGAGGATTGAAATTCTTTGTGTTTAAAATGATACTGTATAGAAGCCTTCAGAGATTCAACTCATCTAGCTTAAATGAAATTAAACTCTCTAATTTTTGCTGCAGTTTCGTGCTTTGAGTAGCTTCTAAATTGCTTTTATACACTGATACGTGTGTTTCCCCTGGATCATGACTAAAATGCAAGCAGAGGAAAATTGTCTCTAATTCATCTGAGTTTACATTATATTTGCGTTTGGGTACTTTATTTAGGCTGGGTTCCATGTCATGCTCAACTACCGGTGTGAAACAAGATCCTGTGCTGGTTTTTGGCTGTTTCTCTGATCTGCGGATTTTACTATAGACACGTACACACACACACACACACACACACACACACACAGCAATTTGACCAATAGGTGGGTGTAAAGAGAAAGGTCAAAGAAATGGATTATTTTTTTAGTTCCCTAAAAAAGAACATGTCTGGGGAAAAGAGGATTTATTTGGTGGCTTTTCGCTTACACCATAATATTTTTTGGTTATGAAATTTCTGACACTTTCTAGAAATTACTAAAGATTAACAATAAAATATTGTGTAGTGTGCAATTATCTAAACCTTTGATTAGGCATTCTGTGTTTTTCTTGCATCTGTCTCTGACTCTGTCACATGACAGAGACCATTTATTAAAATATTATTAAAATGTGATTTAGGTATATGGTGATAGCCGATATCTGCATATATAAAAAATATATTTATGTAAAATATTTATAGCTGAAGGTTCATCAGGCCAAAGATAACAATGTTTGGGGAAAAAATATATTCATGTATAATATTTATTAAAAAATATTTATGTAAAACATAACATTTTATATGTAAAACATGAACATTTATATTATTAAAATATATTTATGTAAAATGTTTATTAAAATATATTTATGTAAAATATTTATAGCTGAAAGTTCATCAAGCCAAAGAGAACAAGAAGGGTTTTGATGAAAACAGAATGTTTTAGGATAACTGAAAAGAAAAGAAGAAAAGTCTGTGCTTGTCCTCTGCTTCAATTTCAAATCAGATGGATCTCAGAGGTTTAGAGGTGGTCTAGCTGATATGAAGCTTGCTGGATTGATAAAAGACATCATTTCATTTGTCACCTACACAGCCATCCATGTACATACATGTAGACAATGTACAGCTTGCTTGCATGGCTCTGCTTGCCCATTTACTGCATTCATTCCTTCATCTTCAATCATTTAAGCTCAGAGTGTGGTTCAAATGACTAATATGTTCAGGAAACAGAGCCAGCTAAATTTGCTAGGAAATACTGCAGCCATGTATGATGAAAAACACTATCTGTTGGAGCAAGCCGGATTGGACAAACATTCTGTGAGAGCAGGCTTGTGTGGGATTAAAAAAAGCCATTGCGCATACACACACACACACACACCTTCATTTCCGATTTTGTGGTAGTAATTTAAAAAGGCTAAGAAGAAGAAAAGAAAAACTTTTATTACTTCCAAATGATTTATTAAGACATAAACTAACCACTAACTGTTAAGCATTAAAACTGTGGTGTGTTATCTCATCCGGAAAGGACCAGGGTCAGGGCAGGATTTTATTCCAATCAAACAGCAGCCACACCTGAGTCTATCGAAAGCCAAGATCAACTGATTAAACAGGCGGAATCAGGTGTAGCTCCTGATTGATTAGAACAAAAAGGCTCTCCTGTGTTAAAAGTTTTCACCAGACATTTATGTTAATTGCTTTTCCGGACTTTCCGGACAGAATTGTGTATGTAAGTGGACCATTGCAAATTTTAGTCTAGTTGATTTTAGTCTAGTTGAGAGAGAGAGAGAGAGAGAGAGAGAGAGAGATGGAGAGATGGAGAGAAAGAGAGAGCTGGCTAATTAGTGACTGTCTATCTGACTAGCAGAGAGGCATCAGCAGAATCCACCATGACTCAAGACATCACTATCATTCCATCAGTAGCCTACTGACAGAGATAGAGGGGAAAAAAGGTCTGCTCACCACTTGACATGAGTGAAAAATGAAAAAAAAATGAAGCTGCACTGTACTGATTACATTTCAGTTGACTCCCGGTTTAGAGTTTGTAGTTTAAGGAGTGCATGAGGAATTCCACAGCTCCTGAGTTGAGTGTAGGGGTGAAGTTATGTCCAATTGCAATTGATTTATTTCACTCCCACAGTTGGCCTCTCACCTGCTGATTTATGGGAGTGTGTTTTGAGAATTAACAACATTATGACTTTGGAGCGGATCGGTGAAGATGTTTTCGTGTCCTTGTCGTGTATGAGAGTATTTCGAGGTCTCAAATCAGCAGACTCTCTCTCTCTCTGTCTCTCTCTCACTCTCTTTTCTCCTTCTCGCTCTCTCCTAGGTTTTAGATAATAATGGACAGCGAGGGATCGATATTTCAACTGTCAACTTGTGAGTGGAAAAATGTGTTTCGTGCCCTGTTTGATGGCCAGAGAGAACTCTTTCATTCACAAGCTTTCAATTTCACTCCTTTCTCTGTTCCACTCCAAAGGTCCTGAAGAGCTTCTGGTTCACTCATTCTCTCTCTCTCTCTCTCTCTCTCTCTCTGTCTTTCTCTAGAATAGTGATTAGATGCTTTTCTTTAAAGGCTCCTATAATGATGAATTATCTTTTGTATTCATATACACTCATAATATACTGATGATGACGATGATGATGATGATGGCATGCAGGTGTTCCAGATAGCCTTGAGATTCTGTTCTCTTTGTGTGGAGTCACACACAGCCTCTCCTACATCTCAGCGGGTTCTCTGGTTTCCTCCTACATCCCAAAAAATGTGCTGGTAAGTAGATTGTCTATGCTAAACTGCCCCTGAGTGTGTGTTTGGGTGTGTAAATGAGGGAGTGTGTAAATTAGCATGTGTGAGAGAATGCGATGCCCTGGGGTAGACTGAAATCCCATGCTGATTTGAGCAAAGTGTTCCTAGAATAGTTTCTGGATCCACTGCAAATCTTTGTCATAGTCTTTGAACTCCAAGGGCTCTTCACTTGTCTCTTTCAGTGATTCATTACAGCAAGTATTAGCATTTGTCTAGATCAAATTATATCAAATTCCTTGTATACAAAGGTCTAGATAAGCAACTAACGTGGCTGACTTTACTCTTAACTTTTACTAATAATTCTGATGCTTTTTTTTTGGCATGCTACAAACCTTTCAAAAGAACCTTCAAAGAACCCTCAGAAGATTCTCCATAGTGCAGGATAAAGTGGTTAGTGAAGATTAATGAATATTCATCATTTTATTATTATTTTTCGAAAACGCTGAAATTTGGTGGTGGTGCACTTTTAGAAGTGTTAACCTGCGATTGTAGTTTAGATTTCAGCCATGGTAGAGGATTATTTCAGACTGGCAATTCAGAAGCAGTCAGCACCGCTTTTGTATCTAGGGTTATGAAACCCTAATCTTAAGCCGGATTAGCAGTGCATTTGTGTGTACACAAACTATCCTGTGTTGCAATTTTATGACTAGAATGACTAGAATGTTATGACTAGAATGTTATGAGTAGAATATTATGACTAGAATGTTATGAGTAGAATATTATGAGTAGAATATTATGACTAGAATGTTATGACTAGAATGTTATGGCTATGTTAGAATGTTATGAGTAGAATATTATGACTAGAATATTATGAGTAGAATATTATGAGTAGAATATTATGACTAGAATGTTATGACTAGATTGTTATGAGTAGAATATTATGAGTAGAATATTATGACTAGAATGTTATGACTAGATTGTTATGAGTAGAATATTATGACTAGAATGTTATGACTAGAATGTTATGACTAGATTGTTATGACTAGAATGTTATGAGTAGAATATTATGACTAGAATGTTATGACTAGAATGTTATGAGTAGAATGTTATGACTAGATTGTTATGAGTAGAATATTATGAGTAGAATATTATGACTAGAATGTTATGACTAGATTGTTATGAGTAGAATATTATGACTAGAATGTTATGACTAGAATGTTATGACTAGATTGTTATGACTAGAATGTTATGAGTAGAATATTATGACTAGAATGTTATGACTAGAATGTTATGAGTAGAATGTTATGACTAGATTGTTATGAGTAGAATATTATGAGTAGAATATTATGACTAGAATGTTATGACTAGATTGTTATGAGTAGAATATTATGACTAGAATGTTATGACTAGAATGTTATGACTAGATTGTTATGACTAGAATGTTATGAGTAGAATATTATGACTAGAATGTTATGACTAGAATGTTATGAGTAGAATGTTATGACTAGATTGTTATGACGAATGTTATGAGTAGAATATTATGACTAGAATGTTATGAGTAGAATGTTATGACTAGATTGTTATGACTAGAATGTTATAAGCAGATTGTTATGACTAGAATATTATGACTAGAATGTTATGACTAGAATGTTATGACTAGAATATTATGACTAGAATGTTATGACTAGAATGTTATGAGTAGAATATTATGACTAGATTGTTATGACTAGAATGTTATGAGTAGAATATTATGACTAGAATGTTATGACTAGAATGTTATAAGCAGATTGTTATGACTAGAATATTATGACTAGAATATTATGACTAGAATGTTATGAGTAGAATATTATGACTAGAATGTTATGACTAGAATGTTATGAGTAGAATATTATGACTAGAATGTTATGAGTAGAATGTTATGACTAGATTGTTATGACTAGAATGTTATAAGTAGATTGTTATGACTAGAATATTATGACTAGAATGTTATGACTAGATTGTTATGAGTAGAATATTATGACTAGAATGTTATGACTAGATTGTTATGACTAGAATATTATGACTAGAATGTTATGAGTAGAATATTATGACTAGATTGTTATGACTAGAATATTATGAGTAGAATATTATGACTAGAATGTTATGACTAGAATGTTATGACTAGAATATTATGACTAGAATGTTATGACTAGAATATTATGAGTAGAATATTATGACTAGAATGTTATGACTAGAATATTATGAGTAGAATATTATGACTAGAATGTTATGACTAGAATGTTATGACTAGAATATTATGACTAGAATGTTATGACTAGAATATTATGAGTAGAATATTATGACTAGAATGTTATGACTAGAATGTTATGACTAGAATATTATGAGTAGAATATTATGACTAGAATGTTATGAGTAGAATATTATGACTAGAATGTTATGACTAGAATGTTATGACTAGAATATTATGACTAGAATGTTATGACTAGAATATTATGAGTAGAATATTATGACTAGAATGTTATGACTAGAATATTATGACTAGAATGTTATGACTAGATTGTTATGAGTAGAATATTATGACTAGAATGTTATGACTAGATTGTTATGACTAGAATGTTATAAGTAGAATATTATGACTAGAATGTTATGACTAGAATGTTATGAGTAGAATGTTATGAGTAGAATATTATGACTAGATTGTTATGACTAGAATGTTATAAGTAGAATATTATGACTAGAATGTTATGACTAGAATATTATGAGTAGAATATTATGACTAGAATGTTATGACTAGAATATTATGAGTAGAATATTATGACTAGAATGTTATGACTAGAATGTTATGACTAGAATATTATGACTAGAATGTTATGACTAGAATATTATGAGTAGAATATTATGACTAGAATGTTATGACTAGAATGTTATGACTAGAATATTATGAGTAGAATATTATGACTAGAATGTTATGACTAGAATGTTATGAGTAGAATATTATGACTAGAATGTTATGACTAGAATGTTATGACTAGAATATTATGACTAGAATGTTATGACTAGAATATTATGAGTAGAATATTATGACTAGAATGTTATGACTAGAATATTATGACTAGAATGTTATGACTAGATTGTTATGAGTAGAATATTATGACTAGAATGTTATGACTAGATTGTTATGACTAGAATGTTATAAGTAGAATATTATGACTAGAATGTTATGACTAGATTGTTATGAGTAGAATGTTATAAGTAGATTGTTATGACTAGAATATTATGACTAGAATATTATGACTAGAATATTATGACTAGAATGTTATGACTAGAATATTATGACTAGAATATTATGACTAGAATGTTATGACTAGAATGTTATGAGTAGAATATTATGACTAGAATGTTATGACTAGAATGTTATGACTAGAATATTATGAGTAGAATATTATGACTAGAATGTTATGACTAGATTGTTATGAGTAGAATATTATGACTAGAATGTTATGACTAGAATGTTATGACTAGATTGTTATGAGTAGAATATTATGACTAGAATGTTATGACTAGATTGTTATGACTAGAATGTTATGAGTAGAATGTTATGACTAGATTGTTATGACTAGAATGTTATGAGTAGAATATTATGACTAGAATGTTATGACTGTGTTAGAATGTTATGACTAGAATGGCTAGAATGTTATAACTGTTTAAATGTTATGACTAGAATGTTATAGCTTTGTTAGAATGTTATGACTAAAATGTTATGATTATGTTGGGATTTTACGACTAGAATGATTAGAATGTTATGAATGTTTTGACTAGAATGACTAAAATATTCAGTTCAATTCAATTTTATTTGTATAGCACTTTAAACAATGGACATTGTCTCAAAGCAGCTTTACAGGACATAAGAAACAAAAAACATAGTGCAAAAAGTCTTAGATATCCTGAATATTATGAGTGTTAGAATGTTATAAATAGAATGACTCGAATGTTATGACTGTGTTAGAATGTTGTGACTAGAATGGTTATGACTGTGTTAGAATGTTGTGACTAGAATGGTTATGACTGTGTTAGAATGTTGTGACTAGAATGGTTATGACTGTGTTAGAATGTTGTGACTAGAATGTTATGACTGTGTTAGAATGTTGTGACTAGAATGTTATGACTGTGTTAGAATGTTGTGACTAGAATGTTATGACTGTGTTAGAATGTTGTAACTAATGCTGTGTGCTGTAGCAAGGAGAAAATATGTGACAATGAAAAAAATGTGAAAAAATCAACAAACGGCTGGTCAACTAGACAACAAATTTAATAAAACCCAAAAAATTAGAAAGCCATGAAAGACGACCTGCAGAATACATACTCAGGCGCAGAACAGCAGACCTGAACACGTGAAAAGTTGAGACAAGCCATTTTTTTAAAGCAATAGTGCACTGTATTTATCCAAACACTGTTGTTGATGGTGCAAATATGGAAATAGGAAGAAGGTTAAGTCATGGTCTAGGGATGTATAGTGTGAAAGGTCGGATTATGAACAGCCAGGATTAATTCTTAACCCCAGGTAAAGAATGAGTTTATGATGACCCTGGGTTAGTAGTAGTAGTAGTAGTAAATGTCTATTGAATATTCTTGTACAACTACTTCTCTAACTGAGAAAAACTCTCTCTCTCTCTCTCTCTCTCTCTCTCTCTCGGTTTTTGTATTCCTGATCTGTTTTCGAGGTCTTTGCAGGTCCTTTGAGAAGCTGATGATGGGCCAACAAGAAGACGAAATAGAGGAATGCCGTCCCGTCTTTGTACTCAGGGAATGAAGGAAATATCACTTCTCTAAGTGCCACATTCATTCTAATTAAAGCCCTACCCCGTGATGATGCATCCAACATGCAACCACGTAACTGAAGCAGCTTTTAAACACCTGGCAATACAGCTGAGAATCGGGGGTTCATTTTTCCACAGTTATTGGTAGCCACGTTGCCCTCTGAGAGCTCTACAGCTTTGATGTCACACATGAAGATGAAAGAGTCGAGATCTGAGGTCGCAGCTGTTTAGGAATAAGAGAGAATATCTAACCTTTGGGATTGCACGAGGATCAAACTGAATCACAAAGCACCTAGAGCCGTTGGGGCGATGGCCAAAATGGCTTTCAAGTAGCAGAGACACAGAGAGATTAAGGCAAGCAGATGCTTAAAACTGTTACAGGTTATGGTTGCATCATCATAAGTAAAGTGCGAAGTGAGACATCGACAACTCTTTGGTTTTCTTTTTCTTGAATCAGTGCTAATCTTGGCACTCAAACAAGGCACCTAGCCAAACAGGTCAATACAATTAATGTCAGGCACAACAGCTCATAATATTGTCAAGCTGGAGCTGAAATCAATCGACATTCATTCATAGAGGAAGTGAAAGTGACAGAAACGCAATTACAGAATTGTGCCGTGCTCAATTAAGCCCCAGTTTGCTTGATGTCTCTCTATATCATTTTGCTGCTCTTCACACTCACGTTTGAAGACACTGTGACCACTTTCACCAAAAAGCTCTTTAAAGAAACGAACTTTGACAGGCGACTGATGCTTAATCCTACTCAGTGAGATGTTCATGACTTAAATAATTACAAACTGTTTTGGCCTCATCAGACAGAATGATTAATTGTGTTACACAGAGAAACGTGCACAGTGCAATTATGGGTTTTCAATGATCTTGGGATTTTATTTTTTTTTCTTTTCCCTCGTCATGACTGATTGTAGTCATCTCTGCAGTGACAGATAATATGGCACTTTAATTTCCGCAGTGGGGCATCGGTTTTCATTACGCTAAGCTTATTACTCATCAGTGTTGATCTCATGACTTGGGTGATAACAACCATCACAACTTTCTTTAAACGGAGGAGAAAAAAAGAGGTCAGAACAAATGAAACCGTCTCATCATAGTGGAGCTGGTGACCTTTAAAGAGTGAAAAAATCACACTGGGAAAAGCACTGTTTTGTAGTTTTGAGAGGAAAAAACCAGTTAAGCCAAAAGGGTGAGAGAAAGATATGATCAATGATCTGGTGAGATTTCTCCCATTTATTATTATTTATTCTGTTCAATGGCTCAACCAGGAAGTGATTATGGTTCTACTGTTTTTATTTGCTCGACCTTTACGTTAAGACTACAAAAGTAGCCACATCTCCCCTGAACAACCCATAAAGGCGGCCATTTTGAAAGAAATCCATGTCTACTATTCAAACAGAGAGCATTTTCCCTTGACAGGAAAGCTAACATTGGTTCTGGTCAGCTTTATTTTATGGTTTTCTACCTCAGATTTAATGCAGGAACCATGTTGGCAACCATTTTAGTAGCAGGATCAGGATCAGAGACACATAGACCAAAAAAGGTGCCATGTTGGCTCTAGTGACTGTTGATTAGCCCCAGTGGCATTTCCCCCCCACAAAATCATACCCTGCAGTCATTTTGGCACTGTTTCCAACATGACAGATGGCACATTTAACTACATTTTCATCTGTTTTCAGCTGGCAAGGATAGTTAAAAACCTGGGTTCTGGCATGCTGGGACACTGGTCAAACCTATGGATAGCATAAAAGTGTGACTCCCAACTGTGGGTCTTCAGGCTATTTTTTCATTTCATGTCATCCTTTTGCAAAAAAACAAAGTTCTGAAACTATCCCCAAACTTCCTTCACACCTGCTTTTAAACTCTTAGTGCTCTATAAAATCAGATATTAGAGTTGTTAAGCTGAGGTGAAACCAAAACAATCAATGTGTGAGGAAAACATGTCAGAAAATCAGGGGTTACACATTTGAGGACGTAGCTGACCGCACTGTTTAAAGTGTATAAAATGTGCATTTAACCCTGGAAAGGTTAAACATTAAAAAAAATTCTATTTCTTGCTGAAAATCTACACTTCAGCTATGCCAAATCCTTAATTACTGCTGCAGCAATGTCTGAGACAATGAAGCATCTTCCTATGCTAACCAGAACTTTTGTTGTTTTACAGTACAAAAGCTCTGTATGAAACCTAAGCTGTTACTTGGATTCATAGCAACTGGCTGTTGGGTTAAATATCTACTATAGTGCTGCATTTTCCATTTTTGTTTGAAAGTACACCGAGTGCGTTTTGACTACCACTTCTCACTTGCTTCTCACCCAGGCTTTTGATTTTCTGTTCTTTATTTTTTTCTGTGTTTCAAATGGAATTTTTTTTCCCACATACACAACTGTACACCAACATGCTGTGAAATACTTTTTGACTGTCTGTATGTCACAGCGTGCAACGTCACAAACCCCACTTCGAAGCAGCCACAAATTTAGTCGCCTCAGTCTACAATCTCCCAGCAGCCACCAGCGCTCCCACGTTCTTACCAGTTCTCCATTTTGTATGTTTAGATTTCCTCTTTTAACTTGAACACTGAACTTTGCCTGTTTTGACTTTGCTTTTGGATTTTGGATTACGGTTCTTATGTATGTTCCATTACTTTTGCATGTTCCCAAATTTTTGACCCTTTTTGGTGATATTATTTTCTCATTAGCTGTTTTTTTTTTGGTTTCCTGCATTTTTCTATTCAACTATCCTTTGGAACTGTTATTTTTTTTAAATTTTTGGAACAGAATTCTTTTGCACTTTGTTTGGTGTATTAAACTCTCCCTGCATTTGCATCCTATCTCTGTAGTCTGTTTCAGTACACTGCGTTATAAAAGAGACTATTGTTATGAAAATACAACAAAATAGTCTAAGAATAGAATTCTAATAAAATAGAATTAAAGCATACAGGTAGGAAAGAGGAAATATATAGAAAGAAATAAAGTTATACATAGAAATGCAAATCAGTCATAGAAATGTCTAACTATTTTGAATAAAGTGCAGATGTGTGCAGTTGTGCAATTGTATTGTGGTATATGTTGTGCAAAGTGCACATTTTGTATTTGTATGTTTGATGGTTGTTATCTATATTAAATCTTGCTGTTGTAATCCCTTTGGTCTGTTGGTTGCCAGTTGAGGTGGAGCTCCAGATCCACCCATGAGTGTCAGGATTCCCCAGGCCTTGATCCATCATGTGTGATGTGTGTTTGCTTGATCACTATATACTACGGTGTGTCTGTTGTTCTAGTAGATGACAGAGAGTTTGCATGATTGGTGCCCATGGTGTATCCATAGCATGGTGTTCTGAGCAGTGTTTCCTGGTGACTTTGTACCTGTGCAGACCTGTAGTTGAACAAGGAGCTGCGCTTACTATTGCACTATTCTATGCCATTTTGTTGTATAAATAAGTGTGAGTAGTGTGTTCAGATTGAAAAATTCGAACGAGAAGAACTGCACTTACATTAGCTTTACTTATGCAGTGGAAGAGGGGCGGGGCTACCATGCACCTCCACAATTTTCAAGATGTCCGACGATACTTTGATGGACAAGACATATTACAAATGTCTTTTAAATTAGCTTATGTAGGGTGATATATATTTTTTTTATATATCGTTTGACATCATATGCCCTCGACTGGGAAAAAAATTAAACTTTCAATTCAGTTTAATTTTATTTGTATAGCGCTTTTAACAATGGAAATTGTTTCAAAGAAGCTTTACTGAATATAATTCTTCTTCTAGGTAACTCTCTATATGTCTATAAACAAGTATTAATATTGTCTAAAACCAAGCAGCATGCTGGGCTTAAGTACTTTATGCACTGAATGTTTAGACCTTGTTCACTGAAACCCCAAACTGCATTGTTCACAATCAAGGCTGTTCACTTCAGTGTAGCTCACTTAAAATAACTGTTCAAAAAAATCCACTTCTCAGCTCTCCAAACATGTTTTCATTTATCATTTTTTGTCAATTTTAGACAAGCAAAAAAGTAAAGGAAATCCATTTTTTAGAGAGATTTTCTTTTACTCTTACTTTCATGAGTTACTAAATGTAACAGCACTTATAATCAGTTTACTCAGTATGCTTTGCACTCTTTCCATCACTGCGAAATGTCAGAAAGATCAGACTCAAAGTTTATTCTAGTCTGGATTTCTTACCCTGGGTTTGCACGATAGAATAAATTATTGATGGCTGTGTCACATTGTGATTCCCAGTGCAGCATTCACTAACTTTTCTAGACAAAGGCAGATAGAAAAGAGGAGATAATTGACCTTTTTTTTTTTTTTGCTTTTTGAGGAAGAGGGATAACAAGAGGGATGCGAAGATAAAAGAAATACACTTTTGTGCTGTTGAATGTTCAATTCTAACTGTTCAGAAAGTGTGATTAATTTTCTCAGGCTGTAGCGCAAGTGTTCATTCCGATATAATGTGTGTTTCTATAGTAACTGCTTTTATGGCAGATACACCATATGAACAGACAAAAATATGTTTAATCATTGGACATATTGGACATCGTGATGCTCCCTGTTCTTGGAAAGAGTCTCGAGTGTCAGCTTGACTTTTTTTTTGGCTTATCAGCTTCATAGGAAAGAAAATTATGGCTGGTGATAGAGTGACAATTTATACCTGTTATAACATAAGTAATAACACAAACCTATTTGATGGACATTTCAGAACACAGCTATTAAAAGAGTATGATGTGTCATTCTTTAAGTAATTAAAAATAAAATAAACCAAATTATTGTTTTTATATGAAAATTAATACACTATAGGTCATGCTTTGTATTGGGCTACATCACACCTCACCACCTCGTCAGTTGTTCCTTGGCTTTAACAACACACCCTGTGTTATTTCTTACTTATCTTGGGAAAGGAACTTGTTGCAAGAGAGAAAAAAAAAAGACAAAAGAGAAGGAAGACAGAATGAGTGGAAGTAGAACTTTTTTGACACTAGCATAAGACCACCAATGCAACATTTCTTTATTCTAGGAGTATCTCACACAGTTCTGGAGACTACTTTGGCATCAAATAGGAACATACACATCACATCACAATGTGCTAAGCAGAATAAAATTCAACACCCTTTGGGAAAAAAAAGCTTGGTGCATTTACTTAATTTATATGCGTATATCAGTTCCACAAGATTGTAACATTAACACATAGTTTCCATCCAACAAGATCTTGTATTTTAAAAGCTCTGAATAAAATCCAACACCATACATTTACGGCATTTGGCAGATGCTCTTATTCAGAGGAACTTACATTTTTACATACAACTAAGCAAGGGCCTTGCTCAGGAGCCCAGCAGTGGTGGACTTGCTGGACCTGGGATTTGAACTACAACCTTCCGATCAGTAGTCCACCACATCACCAAGCTCACAATCAAACCCAAGATACTGATACAGACACAATAACTGACACATTATCACTGCACTGTTCTACCATATGTTTTAATTACCTAAATTTAATACTGTCGTTACAGTTTGTAAGATTTTACAGTGTAACTGGTTTACATAAATATCATTTGAACTGATCACACTCCATCATATAATCCAGTGCTTAAGAAACTTGTTTAAATGTATAAGTATCAGATTAAGAAATCACATTTTGTTGAGAAGTAATATTTTTTCCTTTCATCTGACTGACCACATATTCCTTTTTCTTTCTTGCAATCCTCTTTTGTCCACCATCCTCACAGAATATTGACAAAGGTAGCAGGTAAAAAGTTCCAGACATTCTGATTTGAAGCTAAATAGAAAAACTTTCTTAGAAGTTTCACCATCTACCAGAATAATATGTATTTTTCTCAATATTTCTACTGACCCCAATTTTCAATTGTACTGGAATAACTTAACTTGGACAGCTGAAGTCATTTCCCTGTTTCTAAGTTTCTTCTAAGCTTTGTGGTTTAACAAAAATATTTGAAAATAATTTGGAATTATATACGTCACATGAAATACATTTTTTTCCTTTTTCTGTGGTGTATTTAAGAAATATCCTTCCATCCATCCATCCATCCATCCATTTTCTGTAGCGCTTATCCTAAACAGAGTCTCAGGGAACCTTGAGGCTATCCCCATGGACACATGGCACAAGGTTTGAGGCGCATCACATTGCACAGTCACACACTCTCACACCCAGTCACACATTACGGCCAATCAGCCAACAATGTATGTCTTTGACTGGGGAAGGAAATCAGAGCACCCAGAGGAACCCCCTGAATCATGGCAATCACATGCAAACCCCTATTCAAGAAATTTCTGTAATATATATATATATATATATATATATATAGGGATTTTTTTTAATCAACTTTCTACTTTTTAACTTAAATGATAATTAAATCCATAACTGAATATACATGAGTTATACAAAAGTTATTACACAGGGGAATAAATGTGTTACCCCTATATAAGCCCTGTGCTTGAATGTGAACTTTTATAGTGCTATTTTTTTTTCTACAGCAACGGTGCATATATTTTAATGCTCTATATTTTTAAAGTGGTTCATATTTACACCCACCTACTGCTATTTACGTTTAAGGAACCTATTTGTCAGACTTCCATAAAGTGAATAACCAGAGAGGAAACTTTTCTGTGCTGTTGTTATTGAGTTTCTCTGAAGCTTTTCTCGGCCTCGACTGCATGTCATGTTAGCCTCATGGATTTTTTTTTTATCACTTCAACGTACATGTTTTATAAATCTCTGCTTTTTTTATTTTAAGGTACACTGCTATATAGCAACACTGTACAGAAATGGAAAACATTCTTATTGAACATGAAATATAGAAACAGGTCTAAGGTCTGCATTTTAAATCTGAGTTACTCTCGGTGGAGTTTTTACGTCATCTCCCTGTGTCCATGTGGGTTTCTTTTGAGTTCTCCAGTTTCCTCTTATCTCCAAATACATGCTGGTAGGTGGATTGGCTAGAGTAAACTGCCCCTAGGTGTGTGTGTGCGTCTGTGTGTGTGTTCCCCCGAGATGGACTGGTGTCCCCTCCAGGCTGGGCCCTGAAATCCACTGTGACTTCCATCCAGGCTTTTTGCACTTTTCTTTTGTTAAACAGAATTTTCTACTTTCAAAACTAACTGTGCTGACTTTCTTTCTTATTATAGGTACTTAAACATCATATGAATCTTACTCAAAGCACATACCGTACATATGTCCTATGTCTGACTTTTCCTTTCAAAAACACACACACACACACACACATCACTTCCGTCAGATTTACAGCATTCGGCATAATCCACAGTTTTACCTTTGACTTGAGCAGTTGAGGGCATTGCTCAAGTGGCAGTTTGGTGGTCCTGGGATTTAAACTAACAACCATCCAAGTATCTTAACCACTGAGCTACAACTACCCCTACTATTACTGCTTTATACCTTGGCCAACATTTGTGTCCATGTTCTAAATAAAAGCTATATGAACCATTATTATGAATATGCCATAAAATAAAAAGTGCAAGATACTTCTTTATAAAAAAAAAAAGAAGATACTAATGCAAATGATATGACATTTTTCTGTGGAGTAATAAGGATCATGATTGAACATTTTACTAAAAATAAAAAAATTACAATAAATAAATAAAAAGACTGTTTATAATGTAAAAGATACATAAAGTATGTGAATTTTTGATTATACAATGTACATAATTATTGAAGTGTCAAGTCAACTCCCTCATTCACCACCAACTACGTTTGCCAGAACAGACCATAATTATAAACGTGGCCAGCAAAGACTACAACTACAGACAACAACCACAGACCTCGTTAAGTTTACAGTCGTCACTCAGGTAAAGATTGTTGATGTGGATGCAAGGGAAATATGAAGTTTTATTAGAGAGACTGGCAGACAAATCCAAAAACAGTGTCCAAAAGAGCAATCCAAAACAGGCAGAGGTCAGGTGATCCACAAACATCGACAATAAAGCAAAATCCAGGATCACAAATGTGATGCAAACAATGGTAAGTTCAGGCAGGTACACTCTTCACAGTGTTTATGAGAGTGTGGTAATTTGTGTGCAGGTGTGTGATTAGTAATCATGTGACAGTGAACGTGACATGTGGCGTCTCAAATGACTACACACTGTCCACTTACACGATGCACTTTTAGAAAGATGTATCATCTCAAATGGACCACTATTGTTTTTTTGTTTTTTTTTACCAACCCAAGTTTCCCAGTTGATGGCAAATGACATCAAGTAGATATAATGTTAGCTTCATCAGAATATGATGATTTCGGTGAAGTCACACAGTGTGAGCTGATTTACAAGATATTTGCAAGATGTCTTGTCCACCAGATTGTCATCGGTCATCTTGAAATTTTTTTTTTTTTATACTGCATCAGTGCCTGATAGCCCCGCCCCCTTCCACTATGTACATAAGCGCAGAGTGTTCAGTGCATGACGTGTCCAGCATTCCACACAGTTTTTTTGGTTGAATAAGAGCATCATCCAGGTATCCTTGGACTTATTAGTGTGAACAAACTACAAACTGGCATTGATTAGTGTATAAGTATGTGATTTTGCACCTAGAGTCCTTCAAAATTTGGTATTACTTCATCATCTTCATCATTTACATTATCCATACTACAATCAGACCGATCAGTGATTTCTTTAAATGCTTAAAAAAAGGGATCCAGAAAAACTTGGGAAAACCTAAAAAGTTATTTTTCACTAATATTCCTGAACCTTTTAAGCTGTTCCAAGATATACTCATATCCAAGCTGAGAATCTGTCCCTGCTCTAATTCAGACATTTCATTTGCCGAGATCCCCTGCTGCTAAAGATTTCATGTCTGACATCTCTAAACTAAAAGCAGTGCTTCTGGAAGGCACAATATATGAGCTGTCTGTAATGAAAGGTGACATCCAAAGACTTATGGTCATAAGAAACAGAAATTCTTTGTAGAAAACAGAACACATTTTCACCAATGATCTTTTACAGCCAGGTCGATTCATATGCATGAAACTGGAGACCCTCCTGAGGCAGACCAGCTTGTTCTCAGTATTGTCCCTGGTAATAAATGCTGGATTTCAAACTGCATATTCCTATTGCTTCATAATAAATGGTGGATTGTTGGCAGTGTTTCTCTCTGTAGCACATAACATTCCTCATATTCTACTCTCTCTGTTCACCACAGCTTTGTTCCTGTGAGAAGTGAAGTAGATGTTATCACTTTCTATCTGATCTCCCACCTCGAACAGGACGATCTGCTCGCAGGGATCTAATTCCATGATAGAGAGAAACTAATTCCAACCTCTGGAGGCTATAGCGGGTGAACTCACTTACAGTACACAACACACCTTAACTAGGCTTTTAAGTTTTTAAATACAAGAAGAAAACAGCAAATGAAAGCAATGGAAAAAAATGTTTGTGCTTGTGAAAGCATCATTTGTTGGTATAAATGCAACATATTGCTAATTTGCTAGTCAGAACTAAAAGCATGTTCACTCATGTGGGTGGCATAACAGGAGGGGGTATGACACTGAAATCTCTGCACAGGGTATTTTTGAAACTAGGAACTAGTTTATATAAACTCTGTTCCAGAGTGCACACAACAAATCAGACAACTTAATGGTGAAATTCTAATCATATACCACAGTACACGAGATTACTCTTAGTAACTTGATCTCAGGATCGAACCAGGGACCCTAAAGCATAGGCATTAGGGTCCCTGGTCTGATCAACAAACTGGTCTGAACAACAAACTCTGCACTCATTAGTTCACTTGCCCTCTGCCCTGTCCTGTCATTACTTTACTATCCTATTGCGTTCACCTGTACTGTGGTAACCATTTGAATAGTATGACGTTTTATTCTCTTTTATCATTATATTTTTATGCATTCTTGAAGTTTATCATTAAGTTTCAAGCCCTGATATCCAGTTTCCGCTCAAGTCTATTTTTTATGCATTTGGGCATTTTCTTTCTTTCTTTCTTTCTTTCTTTCTTTCTTTCTTTCTTTCTTTCTTTCTAAATTTCTTTCTAAATTTCTTTCTAAATTTCTACATGTATTTTAGTTTTATTATTTATTATCGCAAAAAAAGCCAGAGATCATTCCTCATCTTCTCAGCATAGACAAAGAAAGAAAAAAAAGGCAGAAAGCAAGACAGACAGTATGGGGCCCTGGAGAGGCCAAAAAAAGGAATCTGTTTTTTCTTCTTTTTTTTTTTTTATTTCATGTGCACAGCTTGATCTACCAACCATGAGATATGGAATCAAGGTCTTAAAATCTAAAAAAATTTTTTATTCATCTCTCTATTTCGGTTCTCAAATAAATAAACAAACCCACGTTGTGTTCATGTATAGGTTCATTTGTATTCTCCTTCCAAATGCTAACAAAATGCTTCATTACTGGTTTTGGGTGATGGAGGTAAAGCACATATGTCTTTAATGTCTTCTTATGATTTCTCCTGCTCTCAGTAATGATACAGGTCGTGTATTCTGAGTGCTCTCGGTATCTCTATAAAGTTTGCTTTAATTACATATAAAGAACACTTTGAAGTATACTCCATAAATGACTTGTGATCTATAACTAAGTGAATTCCGGGCACGTTATCTGTAGAAGAGAGTACACATTATCCAAAACATGCAATTTTATTAATTTGAGAACATGAAATAGGGAATTGAGAGAGTGGCCTTGATTTTCATTCCTCATGGCCTTGCTAAACTAAACCACACACACAAGGGATCTGTAAGAGAGAGTGCAGGTGGGTGATATTATGGGGAAGTAGCAACACACGCTACACACACACACACACACACACACACACCTTCATATTCTACTGAAACCAGTGAAAAGTTAATGAGATGGCAAAAAAAAAAAAAAAAGAGAACAAGAGAGCTAGTGAAAGTAATTTTCAATGATACATGACAGGGGTGAAACATTCTGTCCTTACACGCCTAAAAGAAAGTGACAGAGAGACAAAGAGAAAATGAGAGAGCGTATCATTCTCAGAAATGGCTGGCTGAATAAATCAGCTCACATCCCTTATCATGATAACACAGACCAGCTCTCAGCCACTAACCCTTATTGTGGAAAAGGCAGAAGTTTCATCTTTTTGTAAGGTACAGCATGTTAAAAATAAAGCTCATTTTGGGGAACTACATTTTGGAAGGACATTTTAGACTCCAGTTTATTTGAAATGTATTGTATATTTAAAAAAGAAAGAAAGAAAGAAACAGACAGAAAACAAAGAGGACAGTTTTGTACCACAATGCTACCAGAATGCTCTATTATGAATTCTAAAAAGCTATAAAAAATGGAAAATTACTATGAAAATGGCAATTAAAATAGCCATAGGCCCATATCACACAAATAATTTCATAATAACTTTTTAGCTAGCAGTAGAACTAACAAGGATAAAATATTAATTCATCTTGTGGGTAGTTTATTTATTTATGTTTTGAATGTTTGCTGAACTAACCTCAGCTTGAGGAACTCCCTCTGGGGGACGACAGTGAAGGACGATCATGCCTTTGATTGGCACCTCTGTCCCCTGTGGCTCCTGCTCAAAGTTCTTTCTTAGGTCTGAAAGACACACACACACACACACATTTATATAAAACATTAAACATTTAGTGAGAAAAAGATAAGTGATGTGGTGATGATGTATAGAGGCACTGACATGCGATGCGGACTGTAGCTTTGCGACTCTTGGATGTGCCCAGGTGACTCCAGGCTACACACAAACACCAGTAATCCTCTGGACCATGAAAATCTTCCACCTGCTGCCGAGAGACATTTATCATCACTTCACGAATCTTCAGACCTGTGGAGGAAAGAGAGAAAGAGAGAAAGAGAGAGAGCATAACAGGGGGATTAGAAATGAAAAGAGGAGTACTAAATAAATGGCAAATTCTGTCAGGCTGGGACTCAGAGCATCTATAATCCTTTAAATCTATCTGATTTCCTCTCAGACTGTGCGCAGTCCACAGAGAGAGACTGAATGACAGATAAAGAAATAAAAAATAGCTTATAGATACCAGACATACTCAATACAATGTTGATTATTGACAGTTCCAGCTGGTAAAACTTCAAAATGTGGAAAATGTCAAGGAAGGGTGAATACTGTTGCTGAGTGTAATGCAATTTTTGTCTTCTCCATAGTTGCTGAGTGTAATGCAATTTTTGTCTTCTCCATATCATTGGATACCCTCCATATATATATATATATATATATATATATATATATATATATATATATATATATATATATATATATATATATATATACATGGAGGTTGAAATTCTTCTGCTTTCTGCCCAGTGCTCTTGGAATAGACTCTAGAGTCACTGTGACCCAGACCAGGACAAAGTGGTTACTGACAATGACTGAATGATTAAATGGTGCCTGAAAACACAGACATTATAATTTCAGGCATGTCTCTAATGGATACTTTGCCAAGTTTTTATTATTGTCTATTAGTTAAGAGTACACTAAACAGAAAACACTGATATTCAATCTGTTACTGTCCCTTATGGGACTGTTATGCACTGGTTATTCAATCCACCTCTTAAATATCTCACCTTTCTTTTAAGTTTTGAGGTGGGATACATTCTCTGAAAGTATTCTCACACAGAACAAAAATTTACTATATGTTCACAAAGAACTAGTCTAGCACTCATGAGATAAAATAAGGGGGGGGGGAATGTTTTTCAATCATCTATACTGACTTATCTTAACTAAATGCAGCCAGAGTGGAACAAGTCACCATTTGCAGACACACTTTGGTATTGATCAGTCTAATAGCTTAGAGAGTTTTTATTATCAAGTACATTTTTTCCAACATGACAAAAGAACTGCTTTTAGCACTCATTATCTGAGCTGTAACTATCTATATGAATGAACTGGGGTTTATTAATGCCATAGAATTAATAGCAGTGAGCAGGTCAACTGTAACTGTTTCTCCAAACGGGGACAAATTTGGGCCAAATAGATAGAAATTTGACAAACATACAGTACATTAAATATTACCATTCATTTTGAATCACAGATGAAAACAGCTCGTTCCTGTGATCAAAACTGATATGATATTGATATTGATTGTTTTTTCCATACACTACTATCAGTTATCAGCTATCAAGTTCAGTAATGTATATTAATCTTCAGAGAAACATAATCTTACATTAAAGACCTTCTTATAAAGTAACACGGTTTTAATTTACAAGTTATGACCTGGCAACGTATCATTATAAAGCTTGTAAGTAGAGATCCTCAGACAAAGTATATCTGAAATGGTTCTAACATATGATTATGGTTATAAGTATACAGATGTAAATAATGTTGCATATTTCCTGTTATCTCTGTGTGCATGGCATTGCTTGAATCACACTATTGCACTGCACTGCCTGAGAGACACTATGATTACTAAAATTATTTAAACATAGTCTTTACAATTTAAGAGTAAAGAATTACATGCTAATTTTGATTCGCTAATCAATGCTAAACACAATACACATAATAAGTCTGCTTTAAAAAGAGGCTAACCACACAGTTTAACCGTTGACCTTCTGCTGTAGTGTTATAAAGCATTTATGTTCTTATCTGCCCAGGAAGTTGCTTGTCCTGAGACATACCAGGCTGGTGCCCAGATGATGTGCTGATCAGCTTGCAGATGTTGCAGAGCAGATATCTAACAATATCTCACTGAGCCAGGCAGTTGTTCCTGTGAGCTTCAAGATAAATACTATCATCCCTGTGCCAAGAAATCCGTGTCCTGCCTCAATGACTACTAACCTCTAGCACTCAGTGCCCTGAGTGGCTAATCAAGGAATACATAAAGGTCAATCTTCTCTCCTCACTGCACTCATTTTAGTTCACCTATCACCCTACTTGGGTAATGGTATATACCATATCCTCTACCTGTCCTGGACAAGAAGGGCGAGAATGTGAGAGAATGCTGTTCAGCAGCAGTTTAGTTCAACGAGTTAGCAGTCAATTTAATCAACCTAGCGTAACTTATTGAAATAGCTGAGTTTGTACACGCTCCTTTACAACTGCAGGCTGGACTTTTTGACCATCAGGATGAGCAACACCACCTCCTGCAGCACCCCAGCCAATAGTACTCCACAGGGCTGTGTGCTCGGTCCATTATTGTGAACTCTACGGGCTCATGCTGGTGCTCAAACCATATGCTCAAGTTTACTGATGACACCACTGTATTCATGAATAAGTCACAGTTGCTGATGATAATATGATAGGCGGCCTCAACAGCCACAGTGACAGGACAGCATACAAGGTAGAAGTGGAGCAGCTCACAGACTGCTAGAAACAGCAGTCTGTCTCTTAATGACTGTTGGCTTCAAGAGACCTTGTCTTCCTGAAGGACAAACAAGGTATGGAAAATATCCATGCCATCATCATGTCATCAGGCAGAAGGTATGGAAATATCCATGCCATCATCAAGATTCTACCCTGAGGCAGTCACATCCAAGCCAAGCCCAGATGTGCCAAGCCAAGAAATTCCAGGAGTACCTTCATGCTCTCTGAGGAGAGCAAACTGCCTCACTTCCATCAATACTACCTTTTTCATGGGGAGCTTAGAGATAATACTGACCAGTTTTCTCAGGGTCTGGTAACAATGGAGTCTCTCTACCCATCATCAACTCATCCAACCTCAAACAGTGCATTTACAAGGCCTCCAGCATTCTGAAGGAGCCCTCCTACTCATCTCATGGAATCTTCACCCACCTGCCATCTGGCAGAAGGTATGGAAATATCCATGCCATCATCACCAAACTTCACATGAGCTTATACACTGAGGCAGTCAGACTGGTGGAGGCAACTGTCCATCATCTCTTAATGTCGATAACTGTTGACTTCAGGAGACCTTATCCTGGGCAATGTCCGCTGTACATCAATGGTGCATCTGTAGGGAGAGTGAAAAGCACCTTGGAGTGTATATCATACAGGACCTCACCTGGACACTCATTACCTGCCAAGCCAAGAATTCTCAGCAGTGCCTTCACCATAAAGATAGTTCTGACCAGTTGTCTCATGATCCTGTAGTGGAACTACACTGTCTCAGTTTTTAAGAACATTGGAGTAGATCATGGGGTTCTCTCTACCCACCATTGACTACTCCAACCAAAAACAATGCATCTGCAAGGCCTCCAGCAATGTAAAGAAGCCCTCCTACCCTTTTCATGGACTCGTCACCTTTCTGTCATCTGACAGAAGGTATGGAAACACCCATGCCATCATCATCACTGTCCACTGTACATCAACGGTGCATCTGTAGAGAGACTGAAAAGCTTGTTGGTGTGCACCTCAGACAGGATCACACCCTGACCCTAAGCACCTGCCAAGTGGAGAAATCCCAGCGGTACCTTCACCATTAGAGTCTGCATGCACTACTTTCTTGAGGCAGCCAGACCTCACTGCTCAACAAATGGCTGCCTCCAAAACACAATGACCAATCAAATCCTTTGAGATCCCTTCATCCACCCTAGAATGAACTTCACTGTACACTTATACTTATCTAATGGAAAATGCTGCTGTGCTGCTATGAGACACTTTTTACTACCAGACGTTTTATTGGGTCATATTGTTATAATACCCTGCATTTTTCATCATGTCCCAGCTTTAATCAAATAAAAGTCAAACATTCAGTCTTGAGGAAATTTGGCTACACTGATAAAAAACAAAAAAACAAAAAAAAGACACTGGAGCTGGATTGACTCTGAACAAACAATATAAATCATCATTTTAGAACACGTACTAAGAGACAGTGTCCCTGTGGCACAAATGCAGATAAAGGAAAACTAAAGCATGACTAATTGGATATAAATATGCTTTGGATCAGAGTCTGTCCTTTAGTGCCAGTACTACCGATTTGGCAAAAAAAGCTGTGAATAACTAGCAATGTTGTAATACAATGTCATTCATGACCAAAATGTATTAATCTTGACGGCAAATAGAAGAGAGGAAAAATAGTTGTTTAATGTATCTCTGGCTGTGTTTAATGCTATTGGGACAAAGTAAACAAAGACTGGCTGCTAATTTATTTGAGCATTAAATGAGCGGATTAACAGAAATTCCTGTTTAATACTTCAATGTTATTGGTGAGAACCGATGTTATTGTGGCAGCTAACCAATGTCATTGTGCCAGCTAGCTTATACAGCTAACCAATGTGTATTGTGCTAGCTAGCTTATATGGCTAACCAATGTGTATTGTGCTAGCTAGCTTATATGGCTAACCAATGTGTATTGTGCTAGCTAGCTTATACAGTTTACGAAAGGATATGTTTCTTTCCCATAATGTCATATACTAATGTGTGTTGAAACAGCCTGGTGTTTTCGATTATATTAAAATAGATGTTTCTAGTCCATTGTTTCTAGTCCATTGTTTCTAGGCCACAGCTTCTTAATTAATTTATTATTTCACACAGATTTAGAGATTTACAATAGGCCCTTAACCCTCTCTGCTCCAGGGGCGCCGTATCATGGCTGACCCTGCGCTCTGACCCCAACCTCCAAGGATGGGATATGCGAAGAAAGAATTTCACTGTGCTGTAATGTATATGTGACAAATAAAGGCCATTTCATTTTCATTTCATTTCATGTTTAGAAGCATGAGCACTGAGATGTTTTCGAAAATGATTTTTAGTTGCTTGCATTTTTACATGTCAGACAGTTAATGGGAAATTATTGCATGTAGGAATGAAAGTTGTGACAGGGGGATTTAAAAATGTCAAACTGTATGCTTCCACTCGTTTTGACAGGGAAAATTAATGATTGCGTTACTAGCTAGTATTTAAATACGATTACTCTGAGTGACATCAGTGGGATGTAGCAAAGTACAATTACTACTTAAGCACAGTTTTATTTTAAGCAAAGGTCAATTCCAGTGGTCTTTCTCCAAATGTAGGCCCTGGGGAGCAGGGAAGATTTTTGTAATAGTAATACCTGACAGACCAAATAGGGATGAATTCCATGCTTAACTTGTCAAACTAATGCTTATATATA
This sequence comes from Hemibagrus wyckioides, assembly GCF_019097595.1. Classification (NCBI taxonomy): domain Eukaryota; kingdom Metazoa; phylum Chordata; class Actinopteri; order Siluriformes; family Bagridae; genus Hemibagrus; species Hemibagrus wyckioides. The sequence goes on from NC_080727.1 coordinate 8,045,514, forward strand.
AAGTTAAACTTTTTCCAACCTATTTTGTTTAACTAATTTACTTACTTATCATAAGAACGCCATGAAATGAAGCTCCCTGATGCAGTTAATGAGTTGGAGGTCAATGTAAATTGAAGTACTTTACCTGTAAAGATTATAGCTCAATTTAAGAACTAATGCATTTTTGTTGTTGATGTTAAATGTGTTTTTGTCTAGACTTTTTGGTAGTGTAGTTGATGAAAACCTACAGCAATTTTAGACAACTAGACCTGAACTGTTTTGGTCAGTGTTGTCATTTTCCCATAAAGTGGAAAAAATTGGTACAAATCACCTTAATGTGATACAGCTGATACAAATCTTTGTGTGTGTGTTTGTGTGTGTGTGTGTGCATTTGCTGTGACAAATCATGCTGGTCTACAGAGAGATCTCAACTGATAAGAGGATTTATAGGTATCTAGAGCCATTAGGCACCCAATTTATGTGTGTGTGTGACTTTGTGTGTGTGTGTTTAGGGATGTGTAGCTTTACTTAAAGGGATTACCAAGCTTGATTCATCAGGCGGATTAGAATTTACACATACGAACACACACAAACAGCATGGCACTTAAGGGAAATGTTGGTCCCTTAGACAGTCTCTCTCCCTCTCCCTCTCTCGGTCTCTCTCTGTCTCCTTTTCTCTACTCAGCTGTTACCCGGCATGTTCACTTCCCAAGTCCCTATCTGTCTTCTTTCATCCCTCAATCCTTCCTCATCCACTTTAAATCTCACTTTAAAGCTTATTCCTCTTTTCACTAACTCTTTAAATCTCTTGTCCACTCTTTGTCTTTCTTGCTAGCAGGGAAATCAAAACTTCAACAATTTCCTAAACACACACACACACACACAAATTATCTTACCCTTGTGAGGACCTTCCAGCGACATAATTATTAACACATCTACAGTATATTTAATGCTACCCTTGACCTAAAACAACCCTGACTATAGCATTAGTAACCTAAAGGAAACCCTTTGGATAAAATCATGGTAAATAAAGTACAAAAAACACAACAAAACAACAATAACAAAAAACAGACATCTAGCCACAAACTTCCCACAAGGTCAAAACTGTAACTGTCAGATATCCCTGTCCTTGTGAGGACATTTGTTTCCAATAAAGATATAAAACATGCGCTACACCATAACACCCCCCCTCCCCCCACACACACTCACACACACACACTCTTTTTCTGTGCCAGCTTGATTGACACTTGTTCTGTCCTAATACACAGCAGTGGAATAAAGTCATGATCCCTTTTTCTTAAACTAAACATTTAGTTTTGAATCATATTTGTTATATCAACCAGTTCATATCAGTTTATTTGTCTTTTCTGGAACTTTCTAAACTACTTGATTGTGTCTGTCAATGTATTCACAAAGTCTGAAGTTGGCAAAAGTGCAGATATTTACACATTAAATATACACACAGGTTTTTTTTTTGGTAATTCCCCCTTTGCCATGGTCTTCCAAAGGGCCATAATGGATTTGAAATGAAATATAAATACCTGGCCTTTTATGAACCCAGACAATGGCTTCCTGTCTTCAGCTCACCAGTCAGAAGAGACTTTATACATCTTTTATAGCATGAATTCTTAATTCTCCCAAAGTGTTCAGATCGCTTTTGTTCCCAGAACCAGTGCCATCAGTTCATGCTCCTTTTTATCCTCCAAACATTGTTTCATCTAGAGCTCTAAAAATAATATGGGAATTTAGGTACTCTTGGAAAGCAGGAAGTGACTGCTTTTATATAACCCCAAAAAAGCATTTTGACTTAGCTAGTAAGGGTTCAGCATAGTTGAAAAAGTACTGTATTTAAAAAAAAATTGTATTTATTTATATATAAATATGGAGTGAATCCACTGAATTATATTTTTATACCTCTGTTATGAATGCTAATCAAAATGTTAGAAATAATACAGTGCTAATGGGAACTGTTAGTCAACAGTGCTAATTAGAAATGTTAGTCAACAAGGCTACTTGGAATAGTTAGTCAGTAAAGTGTAGCACAATGTTAATCAGAACTGTTAGTTAACAATGCTAATTAGAAATGTTAGTCAACGATGCTTATCAGAGCTGTTAGTCAACTATACTAATCAAGTCAAGTAAAGAAGCTTTTATTGTCATTTCAACCACATATAGCTGACGCAGTACACTGGGAAATGAAACAACGTTTCTCCAGGACGCTGGTGCTACATAAACATACAACATATAATACAAACACAGAATCAACAACACAGAGCTAGGACAGAAGTTAGTCCTAGACAAATAAAGTGCAAAGTGTGCAACTAGGTGCAAACAGAGCAAAGACAAGACAGTGCAAAAACAAACAACACAAGACAGGACATGTAGCGCCGAAAAAAGAACATGAATGCAATGAAATGAAATAAAATGAAATGATGTGCAACCTTGAGAAACTGTAAAAAAACCAGATATCTAATAACATATATTATTATTATATATATATATATATATATATATATATATATATATATATATATATATATAGCAGCCTGACAATATGTTTTGTGCAAAAATGCAATAGCAGTAGTTGAAGTAATAGAAATAGAGATAAACATAGCATCAGTTTAGTTAACAATACTAAAAAATGAAAAAATTGCTAGTTAACAATGTTAAACGGAACTGTTAGTCAACAATGCTGATCGGAATTGCTAGTCAACAATGCTAACTTGAACAGTAACTTGAGTAACTTGAGTCAGTAATGTGTAGCAGAACTGTTAGTCAAGAATGCTAAGTGGAACCGTTAGTTAACAATGCTAATTGGAACTGTTAACAGTGCTAATTGGAACTGATAGGCAACAATGCTAATCAGGACAGTTAGTAAACAATGCTAATCAGTCATTTGACAATGCTAATTGGAACTGCTAGGCAACACTGCTAATCAGGACAGTGAGTCAACAATGCTAATCAGTTAGTTAGCAATGCTAATCGGAATTGCTGTCAACAATGCTAATCTGAACAGTTCATCAGTGTAGTAGAGCTGTTAGTCAACAATGCTAGTTTCCAATTAAACTTAAAATGGGAGCAACCAGGTAGACCTTAAATATAGCATATTTACCGTAAATAAAATATATATTCGTAAAATACTTTTAGACATGTTTGAAAAGCATTAAGCTTATAATTTAAGGGCATTAAAATATTTTATTATTTTATTAATTATTAATTGTTATTTTAATAATAAAATAAAATATTCTTAATTTATTTTATTATTTGTAAGTATATATATATATATATATATATATATATATATATATATATATATATATATACTTCTAAAAATGAACACGTCATAAATATTTCATGAACGAAACATGGCGTGAACGAAACATGACATGTCTTTTTAACTGAAGCTGAATAAATCAGATATTTATCAATCACATTGGCTTGTGTCTGTCCTGATCTGCACATCTTCAGCTGAATGAATTATTTGGATCATTGCTGAAGTTATTCCTCAAGTCAATATTCGATTCGTCAGTAAATCCATCCAGTGATTTAAAAATTAAATATTGTTTTAATATAGAAGCATTTTCAAAACATATGTATAATTTATATCTGCATATTTATACCATATATTTATTTTATATGAAGTATTGCACAGTTCACTTTAAAAAATATTCTACATTAAAAAGCTGAGTGACAATAAATGTTTTTTTAACTGTGTTGAAGTGCATAACTATTGTAATTGGTTTAATATATCAAAATAAAAAAAGGAACAATAATTAATTTTTTTAATTTATATATTAACATATCTTTAGTTAAATTAATCACATAAATTTGTTTATTTATATTATTTAGATATTTGGCTAGTCCTATTACCTTCTTAGTAAAATGCCTGTATATATATTTAAAATATATGCTTAAATTATTTTTCACTAGTGGAAAAAAGACTAAAAGACTATGTTTGTTCCTTGCTACAATTAAACATGCACATTTTAGTTCTGTCGATGTTACCATATCTTGTTTAGGCATGAGTGCTACAAGACTGCCTGTTATACATCACTATAATGTTGACCACTATTATCAGATTGTCAGATTTTAAAAATAATGACAGTACAGCAGAACAAATCATCAAGCACAGCGTGTGCATGCAGCCCAAGGACAACAGCAGTCCCGCTATCTGAGTTTGATTTATCGCCCTGTCTGGTGGGGAGATGCTATCGGTGTATATCTGTCCTGCACTGAGGGACCTCAGAATAAATCAATGGCACGTTGCAGATTTGCAGTCGATTAGCTTACCTTACAAACACACACACACACACACACACACAGGATGAGAGCTAAGGTTTTTTGGCTACAAACATGAGTGAATGGGAAAATATGGGTGACGAAGGATATTATTAGAACGTGTTAGAAGATTTCGACCAATAAGACTACACTGAATGCAAGAGATTAAATTTCCATAATGCGGAATAGAATCTTGTCCAGCAATCAAATAGTGGCTAATCACAATCTTTGCTTCTTTACTGCATAATGCTTGAAGATAATAGTCTTGCTGTGAAGCCATAGACAGATCAGAGTGCCCGTGCTGACCCGTGTCCACTGCACCATGGCAATTGAGGAAGGTGGCCTGGTCTGATGAATCACGTTTTCTTTTCAAGCATGTGGACAACCGAATGTGTGTGCATTGCTTACTTGGGGAAGAGATGGCATGTGGATGCACTATGGGAAAAAGGCAAGCTGGTGGAGGCAGTGTGATGCTCTGGGTAATGTTCTGCTGGGAAACCTTAGGTCTTGGCATTCATGTGGATGTCAGTTTGACACGTATCACCTATCTAATTGCTGCAGACCAAGTACACACCTTGGCAACGGTATTCATTAATGGCAGTGGCCCCTTTCATGCACCATGCTACATGTCATGGTATTGACTTGGCCTTCCAAAGGCTGATCCATGAAGTCTCCACCTCATAACCTACAGGAATTAAAAAATCTGTTGCGAAAGTCTTGGTGCCAGAAACCACAGCACACCTTCAGAGGTCCTGTGGAGTCTTGATGAGTAAGAGCTGTTCTGGTGGGACAAGGAGGACCGACAACATAGCAGGTGGTTTTAATCTTATGGCTGTTCGGTGTGAGATATTTAAATTGTGTGAATTGAATAAAAACACACAAAATGTGAAAAAAATGTATTCTTGGCTAATAAGTGTTGGCTATGTTTTTTTTTTTCTTTTCTGAAATCTCATTAAAAGACACACAGATAATGTGACTACGTGATGGAATGAAAACTTTCAGGTCTGTAACTTTCTTGTTTGAGTTTTTGCATTTTGAATATAAATGACCATCATTCTTGGACACACTATCATCGTCCATCATCACAAACCACAGTCGGCTATTATACCATTCCCAGTAGTTGAATAGCATCAAATATCAGCTTTGTCCCCGTGTTTCTTTCATTCAAAACAGACTGAGTGTAAAGAAATAAATAAAATAAACCTCATAAAAGAGGGAAAAAAGGACCCAGTGTGTGAAGTGAAGAGCCGCAGGCTGTTTTCAGGGGTTGTGAATTGAAAATAACAATTGGTGTCTGGCACATTGAAGGCAAAAGGAATAACATTTCTCACGATTGCATCACTGTTGCTTTCATGGCCTTCAAACTCATAGCTATCAAAAAAGTAACACACCATTTTACACAAGTGATATTATTTAAAAGGCTCACAGTTATGCAAAAAAATGGAATACAACAATTTAAAATGCTAGAATTTAAGAGTATGCTACTTAAAACTAGTCAATGTTTTTGCTGTTATATATATATATATATATATGAATCTGAATATCATGGTCAAAGTGTGATGTCAGGGCCGGGATCCTCGCCCTAGGCGGGGCTCGAACCCAACCGTCCGTGGTGCGCGTGCCCATGCTGGCACGTGGCTGAATGCAGACCCAGACACAGGATTCAGTGAAGCGCTGCTTTTATTCACATGAAGACACGACATGGGAAGACGAACAGGATACGAGTCATGGCGTGGTTAAAAAAAGGAAAATAAAGATGGAACAGGTAACAAGATCAACTCAGGCCCATAGACGGACTGGAACCACGGAACGAATAACAGCAAACAATCACGGACAAAGACAGGCACAAAAGTATCCCTATTTATAGGGCTAGACATTAGGGTAAACTGGGTACAGGTGAGACAATCAGGGGAGAGAACAATAGGACAGGTAATCACAAGACACACGAACAAGTAGGCTTCTCGGGTTCACCTGCCAGCGCCTTCCTCAGGCCTGGCAGGGAACAGTCCAGCAGTTCCTGACAGATGTAAGATGATAATACAGTGGAATACAGTGGAACCTTGGCATACAAATTTAAGTCGTTCTGGAGGCGAGTTCCTAAGGCAAAAAAAATGTATCGTGAAACGAATTTTCCTATAAAAAATAATATAAATGCAGATAATCTGTTCCAGCCACGCAAAAATATTGCAGATATTACCAATAAGAAGCATTTGTAAATTGTGTGGCTGCTTACAAAGAACTGACCCAAGTCAAGCATTCCATATCAGGGGTCCTCACAGGAAGTCATGCCACCAAGCTTGGGCTAGAAATTGAACAGACCACTCATGGCACCGATCTACACCAATCAATCAACAAAAAATCACGTAGCTTTTGAACGCATGCCGAAGGCAATGTTGGTAACATAGGTTGACTTTTCTGACTTTTTTACTAAAAAAAATCTGTAAATTTGCTTCGGTCGGCTTCGCTTGGCTTTCCACTGATGCAAACAGCTTTCAGGAGTTTTGAACGGCTCCCAGATGTACGTGCAACTTAGCCAGCATTGGATACGGTTTGTTCGTATGCCGAAAATGCTTCTTATTCTAATGCAAATTTCTTGCAGTATTTCAGTTCTTAAGGCGAAAATTCGTAAGGGAGGGCATTCGTATGCCGAGGTTCCACTGTATGCATACATTTCTAGTACAAAGTGTCTTTGATTAAATGCCCCAGCTTTGTTTGTTTTGCTCTTCCAAGAAGAATACGACGTAGGGCAAATGAAGGCCTCGCTCGCCACGTTGGGCCCAGGCAGCTATGCAAACTTCATGAACGACTGGTCATTACTGTCAGGTGTTGAGAGCTGAGATGGATATCAGTGCAATTTCGTGATATTAAATAAGATCAGAGCAGACAAATGAGGCAGAATTAAAAAAATTCATGGGTCAGATGATTAGCATACAGAGCAAACTAGGCACATACAAAGATGTGAGTAAAGGAAATAAAAACTGAGGACAGGACAAACTGTGTGTTAAAATATTTCACACATTTTCAGAGTGAGAGTGACTAATGTGTGTGTGTGTATTAGATTGAGAAAAGGTGTGTGTGAGAAGTCTGGTTATTGGATGCGGCTTAGCAGTAGAAGATTTTGGGGTGTGTTAGTCCATGCCAGTCATGTTTGTATGTTTGTAGCCTACAGGACTGCAGGCTTGTGATCCTGACACTTACAAACAAGTCGCTCCCAAGCGCATATATTACAAGATCTACTGTCAAGAGCAGGTACAAACTCTTGATCTGACGGATTACTGCCCTCCTTCCATCCTCAGCCTTGACTTTATCAAATGGTCTTACATACCACCTGCATCTTATTTCTGTTTGCACCCTGCTTTGTAAACTTTTATCGTCCTTGAGTTCTGTTCGTTGTTTGCATTCTTCCGACACCTCGCCACCATAGATACCAGCAACCTATCTATAGCTTGTAATATATTTGTTACATGTGTATTATTATATACATTTATGAAATCTATCTAGCTATAGAATAATATTATTGCTCTTTTTACTACATCACTGTCATTTTAAGTAAATAGATGCATAATAATTATTGCTCTTAGTAGCAAACAAAGACATTTCTATGCTACTGTATATGAATATCTATTGTGTGTGTGTGTGTGTTTTTACCTGTTCCCAGTTCGACATGTTCCAGGGATGTGTGTTGGTTTTGATGAACCCACTCCCCATTGCACTTGAAGAAGATCTGCAGCGCAGGTCTAGCTCGGCAGCGAAGCTTAATTGGATTGCTTTTGACGATGTAAGCGTCATCAGGCTCCTGAAGGAAGCGAGGCAGGGTTCCGGATGAAGCCGAAAGCCCGGCTCGATTTCCTGAAATGACAGCAATTAACACTGTGTGTTAGGAGCATACCATTTGTGTTACATTTGAATGGATGAAGTGGTGTCATGACAGGTCTGTGAGAAGGATAGCTGGATTAAACTCTCACAGCATGTACGCTCTCCAAAATGCTGACTTTGGCGTTAAGAAGTGAAAGCAAGTCGTCCGCACTCAGCCATGATACAATTTGCATAATTTTAATTGGCTTCTGCTTGCCTTCACTTCTGATTAGTCTTTTAGACATTGAGATTGGGGACATTCAATGAGATTAGAGGCAGAATTTCAGAAGCACAGGCAACTTCACCGCAACTCGTTAAACCCACAGAGCACCCTGAACATTTTCCCCTGCTCCTCTCAGCGATTATTTAGAATAAATAAATAACTCATTTTAGAATCATGCTTTCTTATTCCCTAATCCCGCTGCTTTGTCAGCATTTTGTGCAGCCATTTTATTTGTCCACAAATCAAGGCTAACCCTGAATTTTGCATATACAATAAGGCCCTTACTGCATTTCAAATACATGAAAAGTGTTTAAAATAACTTCATTTACATATCATTCCTGTCACACATTTCTTATGATAATGGCCCATCAGCATGCGTTCCTGTAATGGAGGAAACTTATCGGAGCTTTCTGAAGATGAATGATTCTGTAGTGCTCGCTGGAGACAATTAGCTAATTGTTTTGTTGAGCCGATTTGTGACATCGAAATGAATGACTTCATTTCCTCATTTCCAGACGGGTAAACATTTGAACAACGTAACATAGGCATAACATTACACTACTTGAGTAGCTGCTACAATGCTCACTGCTGCTTCATTAGTAAGGAGAAAAACACCTAACTTTCAAAATGTAAACTCAAGTTAAAAATCTATATAAATACTGCCCTCTCTGAAAGTATATATTGAAGACATTTGGGTTTGAGATTAAAAGATGAATATGACACAGCTAGATATGCTAAACAAACAAGAACATTGCACTATTTGTGGCAGACCACCCCATTATTGATGGAGCAAAAGTATTGGACCATATAGTCTTAAAGTACATTTAAGTAAATAAAACTAAATTGCATTTTCCTTACATGCTATAATAAGTGCATTAAGCCAGGGACCTGCTGATATCACCAAACATTTACTTTCTTCTTTTGTGATACGTTTTTCAGGCTTTGAACCGCAGTTTCTTAGTCAGTGTTCGGTTTTAAGTCGTTTCTCCATTCAGTGTCCTTTTCAATTGGATTAAGGTCTGGTGATTGACTTGGCCAGTCTAAAACATTCAACTTTCCCCCAAAGTCTTTTGTTGTGTTGGCAGTGTGCTTTGTGTTGTTGTTTAGCTGCATGTTGTAATTAGATTGGATGTATTTCTCTGTAAATTGGCAGACACAATGTTTCTGTAGGCATTTGGATTCATTCTGCTGCCTCATGAGTTACGTCATCAATAAAGTTTTGTGAGCCTGTTCCAGAAGCAGCCATGCAAGCCCAAGCCATGACACTTCCTTCACCCTGCTTGACCCATGAGCTTATTTTTTTGGATCATGAGCAGATGGTTTCTCTCTCCACACTTTGGCCTTTCCATCACTTCGCTAGAGGTTAATTGTGGTTCCAGGACTTTTGTATCTCTGTATTTAATTGCAGAATCTTACTCTTGATCAGTGGTTTTCATCTTGTGGTTTTCTACTCTTCTATATTTAAGTTTTCTTCGAACAGTGAACTGTGGTCCCTTCACCTCTGCCCTGTGGAGGTTGTTGATGTCACTGACTGTGGTTTTTTAGGTTTTTCTTCATAGCTCCCACAATGTTTCTGTCATCAGTTGCTGTTGTTTCCTTTGCCGACCTGTTCGATGTCTGATGGTTAATACAGTGGTTTCTTTCTTTTTACAAATGGTTCCAAATTGTTTTATTGGCTGTGCCAAAATGCTAGTGCAATGGTTTTGATAGATTTTCTCTTTTTCTCACCATCAGAATGGTTTGCATTTCTCCCATAGACAGCTCTCTGGTCTTTATGTTGGTTTGTCCTTCTGAACAATAAATGCAGTATTCACAGTGAAACTGTTCACCCCAAAAGCAGACTTGGGCAACAAGAAACAGTGCAATGTTCTAAGTTGTTTAACACATCCGGATTTAAACATAGAGTGAAGCCCAAATGTCTTCAGTGTATAAACAAAACAAATGAACTGTCCTTGTTGTACCAATACTCAGTGTTTCAAATGGCACAAAATAGCTCTGACTCTATATACATTTTTCTATTCTTAAGAAAAATTTCAACAACATCATGCCACACCTGCCCAGGACAGCTCACCTCCTCATCACCAGAAGGCAACCTCCACCAAAATGTAGATACTCTTACTTGCTGGTCACATACACTTTCGGCTCATGACCAATGCAAAGCCTTTGTAATCATCTGAGCCATTGTTTGTATTCTGTATATTTCTTGATATATAATGTTTCTCTGTTCTCATGACTTGCCTTTTGTCTTGGAGGCTGTATATTACTGTGTGTGACCTCTGCTTGTTGAGTGGATTTCTACAACATCCCTGAGTCTCGAACGCTTTCACCAATATTTAAGTGAAAATAGAACAACTATAGACACTTGTTAAAGCCCACATTCAAGAAAAAGATTCAAAGAATTACATATAATAAGTGCATTAAGCCAGTGACCCACTGACTTCACCAAACATTTACTTTATTCATTTGTGACCACGTTTTTCAGGCTTTGTACCACAGTTTCTATCAGTCGGTGTTCGGTTTTAAGTCGTTTCTCCATTCATTGTCCTTTTCAGGCGGTGACATGCGGCTCAGTTGGATTAAGGTCTGGTGATTGACTTGGCCAAACTAAAACATTCACCTCTGCTTGTTGAGTGGATTTCCACAACGTCCCTGAGTCTTGAACGCTTTCACCAATAGTTAAGTGAAAATAGGACAAATACAGACACTTGTTATAGCCCATATTCAAGAAAAAGAATCAAAGAATTAGGTGTAGTAGATAATTTTGGCAACAAGGAAACTAGGTACCTCAATGCCATGAAGTATTTTGCATGTATGGGCAACTGGCAGATGCCCTTATCCAGAGTGACAAAAGTCCTTTCGAAGCCTCTATTAGTGAACACATTAATACTGGTTCACTAGGTTGCAGATTAAGAATATTAGAAGACGTTTATTTCACCATCTAGGTACCAGAACAGAGATGAATTCTAAGCGTACCTTGTGAAAAGAATTAAAGTGACTGTAATCCGACTTTAACCACTCCTCATACTATAAGATAGTGAAACTTCACTCAATGCACAGTAGCTCGTTGAATAATGAGTCACTTACCTACTTATTACCTAAAACAGAACCATTTTCTACTCCTGGATGCCTGTCTTCCCTCTTCCTACACTACGAAAACGCAATAAAAACCTCCCCAGCTTCTCGTCTAACCTGCACCGAAGCATCAAAATCATATTTCTCCGGTTCACTCCTAGGTAGGAGTAATACTTTTGAAAGCATTAAAATGTATTGACTTATGCTTTTCCTAAAAGAGAAGCTAAATGTAAATGTCTACTCATGTTTAAGCCTGAAGCAGGAGTTACAGGAGAACCAGGCAGATCAGTAACAGATGGACAAGAAAGATAGGAAGCCAGGAGGAAGCGTATCTGATAATGAGATGACAAAAAAAATTGTATACGTTTCATGGGAAATATGTACAGTAAAAATTCGAAAAAAACAAACTTGTAATACTTTAGAACAACTTGCACACAACTTGGCATACAACTTTCAAAAACACACCATAGTGAGAAGAACTTCAGTTAAAAATGACTTAATTAAAATGAAATATACTCTCACTGCCATACTGTATGCAAAATGTATATGGACACCTGACCATCACACCCATGAACATCCCATTCCATCTTCCACATGCTTCCCACTACATGCTGGAGTGGGGCTGTGGGGATTTGCCCCATTAGTGAGGTCAGGTACTGATGTTAGGTGAGGAGGCCTGGGTTTCAGTCAGTGATTCGATCCATCCCAATGGTGTTCAGTGGGGTTCAGGTCAGGGCTCTGTTCAGGATGCTCGAGATCTTCCAGTTTAACCTCGCCAAGCATGGTGCATTGTCATGGAACTGGTTTGCGCCCCTAAGTTCCAGTTAAGAGAAAATATAATGCTGCAAAGATATACTAAAATAAGTCAGTAGAAGAGGTTATGGGGAACATTAATATATACAAGCGTGAAGGTCTTGTGTCCACATACTTTTGGACCTATACTGGATTTTGATTGTTCTTCCAAGGATCTGAGTTGGGTATGTGTGTCTTTGTGTCTGTCGGTGGTAAAAATCCAAAAATTGCGAACAGCAAAGGCTCAATCTCCTGCCCTGTCACAGCAGCACTGGTTGCCGTGGCAATGATATATGATCATCAGTCCAGCCTGACGATAATAACATCACACACACACACACACACACACAGAGACAAACAAGATGTCACTGCCAGAGACGCTGAGAAATGGACTTTTAACGCAAATCCATCTGTCCGGTCCACCCACACACATTACACACAGTGTACATATACGCTTGGTTCATAAATATCGAGACTAATAACAGATTTGAACAGCAAACGCACACACACACACACACATAAAATATAAATACACAAAGATAGTATACACACTGTCACACTGATAACAGTTACAGAGACATCCCGGAAACACGGTGTGAGGTGAGATAACACTCTAGAAAAGATGCTGGTGTTTTGCATGTTATCACACTAACCAGCACACACTAAGAGTCATTTCAAGTCCCATTTCTGGCATGGTTTTGGGAGGTGGGGTTGAGGATAAAACCCACATGGACACGGAAACTCCACACAGATATTGTAATGTGAGTTCAGGATTGAACTGGGGACCTAAATATGTGAGGTGGCAACATGGCCTATAGTGCTATGTCAAACAATAGTCATGTTTTTAAACCAAAAGCGATCATAACAAAGTGATTTAGGATGATTAGAGAGGATTAAATACTCTCTGGGAAAGCCTTGTTCGCTCATAAATCCACGCTTCATACACATGGAATACACACACACAGCTAAAAGTACACACAGACATCACACAGCCTGAATGAAAACAACCTGAACACATTCATTTCGAGCTAAAACTAATAACCTAATGTTATCATGAAGTAGCAGATCCAAATTGCATGTGTGTGTGTGTGTGTGTGTGTGTGTGTGTGCACAGAGCTCAGCGGGATGTCCTCCACAAATGGCCCAGCTTATAAACCTTAGATTGTGATGCACCACACTTCAATACTTCCCAAAATTTGTTCAAAATACCCCATTAGGACATCAAAAGAAGGAATATATTAACAGTGGGGAGTAAGATAAAAGTGTGTGTGTGGGTGTGTGTGTGTGTGTGTGAGAGAGAGAGAGAGATAAAAGGAGATTACTAATATTTTTCTATACATAAAACAAGAAAAGGGAGCGCCATTTCTGTGTAGCATAATTTAGTGGTATTATTTAACCACTGATTTCTCATTTAGTCTTCCTCTACCGCTGCAATAACACGCAAAAACATGTCATTTTAGACCATTACAATGCCATATGGAGAATTTCTTCTCGCATTCACCATCCCAAATACATTAAATCTTTTTACCAGAGGCCAAAAAATGGATTTTCTGCCTGTTGCTCAGCTGTTCAGCTCTAAATGTCTTTGTCATGTCACACTTCATAGTGGTGCTTAATGACTCATATGAAAGTAGACACTTAGGGCTTTAAGAATTTATAGGTTTTCTTTTTTATAAGTATTTCTGTTTTTACCTAGCCTACTAGGCACAATATGTTCATAGAAAAGTTCCAAAAAAAACCCCCAAATGTTTAAAATCTTTGAAGAACACGATGATATCAAACCCATTTCTCCACTACGAGATGCCTCAAGTGCTTGTTCTTAAGCATAAACACATTTGAAGTTGTTATCTTCAACCACTAAAATTCTGTTAAAGGTTATCCAACAGAGGGAAAAACAAACATCTTACTCGGAAAGCCAACAGTCCTGACTCATTTTATAAAATTATTCATTCGTTTATACTGATTGAAAATGTCTGAAAAGTCAATTCACATTCTGCTGGAGCAATGGAACACCAGTATAGTGGTAAAAATGGGTGATATTAGCTAAAATTAGCTATCTGGCTAGCAAACTATTGGTAAACTATAGCTTCCATCCATCCATTGTCTATACCCGCTTTATTCCTAATTAGGGTCACGGGGGTCTGCTGGAGCCTATCCCAGCGCACATTGGGCGCAAGGCAGGGGTACACCCTGGACAGGTCTCCAGTCCATCGCAGGGCCACATATTCACACACACTATAGCTTCCATTTTATCAAAATAATTAAGTACGAAGGGAAAATGGCTGCCAGTAGAAGAATACTTTCAGGTTTAAGCTTGAAAATTAGTACCAATGTCTAGATATAGGGTCAATATTTGCATATTTGGTTTATTGTTATCTTATAATAGAAAGTTCTAGATCTATTTAGACTAGATATAACATATTTCCACATGCTAAAATGTCATTTCTTTGCAGTCCAAGTGAGTCTTGAATTTATTTTGTGATTTCTTTTTAAATTCATTTATTTAACATCAGCAGCAAACCTGTCAAAAATTCTATAACACATCATCATCACCAAATTTAAGAAATTTGACCGAAGTAACAATCGTGTTCGGTTCCGCCATCGATCCAGCTCTCCATGAGGAGTGTGTTGTTCCTAACCACTTTGATTCATTTACAAATGTGTGTGTTCAGATGGAAAAGATGATATAGAAAAAAGATCTATAAATAAAATCAAGTTGTATTGTGCAATTACACATGCAGCATAAAGGATAGCTTTTGATTTGCAATTCATTACAGTCTTGTTACATGCAGAATGTTTTCCCTTCAACTTCTAAAAATAATTACTATTGACTTTTAGTTTTAATTTTCTATTTTCTATTACAAAAAAAAGGTAAGTATATAAAAGCCTGTCATTCTTCAGAAGTGTGTGTGTACCTTTGTGTGTGTGTGTGTGTGTGGAAGTGTTGATACTCAAACAGACAGTGATTTCAAACCCAGATGCATATCAAGACTCAAAGGTATCTCTGTGTCTCTGCTTCTGTGTTTAAATATTGATGGCTGTTCTGCTCAGGATCTTTAAAAAGCTCAGACAAGCGTAAAACCTTCACGCTGTATAAACATGAGTTCTGTGCTCAGTTTTGAGATTTTAGATCGGTTTTCCGAACAGAGGAGATGCTGTAAAAAAAAAAAAAAATGTCAAGCCAGGTTGGAGACACTTGTAGATGGATTTTTGGGTTTTTACTCATCCATGTAAAATATTTGAAGCTAGAGTAATGTTCAGTAGGGTTCATATGCAGAGACGGACTCGGTTTAGGTTTCTATACATCTCTTTTGAATCTCCTGACAGGGGCAAGCACTTCATTTTACCATCAATCTTTTCAAGCCACAAACTCAGGAGCTCTTTGTTTTCAGCCTCCCCTTGTCACTAAGCTTCGCAAATAGATTTCATTTTATCATTTCTTCTTTCTCTTCCTATCACTCTCCCCTATCTCTGATCATCAGCTGTATGGAACTAGCACTAATCTAGAACCATGTTGTGCTTTTTACATGGATTTAAAATGAAAAATTTTAATGTTAATATTCAGATAAACAATCATATACAGTATGTTTATGATTCATATACAGTATGTATACTTTTGTGTCTAACTGTCTGGGTTATAAAAAGAGTCAAAATAAAAAAAAAAACGGAAAGTAAATGAAAATAAAACTAGCCAGTTGTGGGCATCTGGAAGCTCAAGTATGTGGAAGAGGGCGGATAGTATAGATTGTGTCTAGGAGAAATCTCTTGTATGGTCAGGGAGAGCTGGCGGATGGCTGGAAATTGGTAGGGGACCAAATTGGGGAAAAAATGATGAACAGCTGTTAAATAAATTGGAGGATCTTGGTCTAGGTCTAGATTAGATGCAGCCAAGGTCTAAAATAAATTGTATGTATGTAAATTGTTTGTATCAATTAGAAAAGCATAATCTCTTCAGTTTTTTTTTTTTTAACCCAAATGTGCTTTAAAATGATCAATTTATTAATCAAAAAGCAAACAATACAAAATACTAAAAGCAGGGGAGAGCGGGGACGGTTGAAACACTTTTTGTATTTTCTTCAGTTTCTCAGTGACCGTTTTTAGTAGAAAGCCAAAATTTTAATATATTACACTTAAATCTGTCAGATACTCACATTTTTGTACCACATTGTTGTAACATCTGTACATGTAATAATATATGAACAGTGTAAACTTTAACAGACAAAGTGAAATGTTGCAAGTGACCCCCTAACAGGGCACGGTTGCAACAGTCCACAGGGACAGTTGCAACATTCATTAAAATGTAATAAAAAAATACATTATATAACATCATACTGCAATTTCTTTATTTTATTTGTGAACAGACAGGGTTAAATTGGTTAAACTGATAAAGACAAAGAGTAATAAAATAAGGGAGGTCGTAGGGTGAGGTCATAGGGTCTCAGGTGAGAAATCGATACGGGATTTCGATCTTGGGCAGTTCCAGCAGGTGCGGGCAGCACAGGTGGCAGTGGTTGATCAACAGAAGCTGGAGACAGGAGGTGTAGGCAGGGCAGATGGAACTGGTGGAGCTGCAGTGGATGGAGGAGGATGGTCTGTCACCAAAGATGGTGCAAAGTCAACATCTTGGAAGACCTCCTGATTAAATGGCCAAATGCCAGTGCACCTAAAACCTGACTGCACATTTGCTGGTGTTGCTGCCAAAGGGAGGGCCAACCTAACAATTCCAGGAATGTCATAAATTGACATTGTCAGCCCTGGGTGGCTCTTCATCCATGAGTCACAGAAGGAGTTCACAGCTCATTTTAGAGGACCATAAGCAGTACGATCCAGTGGCTGTAGTTTGTGAGAGCAGTGAGGTGGAAAGGAAAGCAGGACAATTCCATTGTCTCTACAGTAATTTATTCCTGTCAGAGACAAATGGGATGAGTGGTTGTCCAGTATAAGAAGGACTTTAGCATCCACTGAGGACTTAGTGTGGTGTTGGAAATACTTCAGAAACACGATAAAGTCTTCTTCCATCATCCACCCAGGTGGGCCATCCCGAATAAAATGTTCTTTGAAATGGACATGAGGGAATACAAATTGAGGTGGGATCATATTCCCCAGTACACTGACTGTACAAGCAAGGGTCACAAGTGTCCCTCTTTCTGCTGATGTGTATGACCCAAACTGTCTACCGCCACGCCTGGCAACAATATTTTCTGGGTTTTGGACAGTTGTAACCCCTGTTTCATCCATGTTCCACACATCTTTTGCATGAAATTTGTTGCAACAGCAAGCTGGGACGGTTGCAACACCTTGTTGCAACTGTCCCTACTCTGACAGCCATGATAAAACTTGCTATGCTAGCTAGACACAACAGCTTTGACACTTGCGAGCTATGCCTATTAGAAGCTAAGAAAACACTGATTTAAATTATATGAATGAATAATGCTTCACAAAAACAGTTTAGACCGTATGAGAAAAATTCTGAGTGTTAAAAAAAATACTTTTTTACCTTGAATTTTGCTTTTTCTAGATGGAATGGTCACACATGGCTGATTTCTTGCAATTGGGGGTGGGGCTTACTGATCATCTGCAATATGAGTACTGTCACTCTAGCTCATTCCTGATTGGAGAAATAAGCCTTGTTGCAACTGCCCCATGTTGCAACCGTCCCCGCTCTCCCCTACACTCACCATCCACTTTATTAGGAACACCCGTACTGCCACTCCACTCATTCAGTTCTGCAGCAAAATGCATGAACTTATGAAGATCTAGGTAAGGAGCTTCAGCTGATGTTCAAATCAGAATGAAGAAAAAAAAAATTAGTGATCTTAGTGACTTTAATCATGGCATGGTTGTTAATTCCAGATGGGTTAAATTGAGTATTTCATTAGCTACTTATCTCCTGGGAGTTTCACACACACACAACACTCTCTAGAGGTTACAGGCAGAATGGTGATAAACAAAAGAAAAACATCCTGTGTTTTGAGGGTCTGCAGACTGAAACCTCTTGTTGAAAAGAGAGATCAGAGAAGAAGGACCAGGCTGGTTTGAGCTGACAGGAAGTCTATAGTAACTCATATAACCACTCTTTGTAACAGTGGTGAGCAAAAAAGCATCTCAGAAACCTTGAGGTGGATGTGCTACAACAGCAGAACCACGTCAGGTTCCACTCCTGTCAGTCAACAACAAGAACATGTGCAGTGCATAAAGACATTGAAAGAGTCAAAGATAAAAAATGGCCATAAAGCCTAAAAGTAATCATTTGAAGCCATGCAATAGGCAAACGCCCACATCTCTCTCTATTTCTTCACAATCTATCATCACAAAGAGAAACATTCTCGGCCCTGAGTAGTTTTTTATGTTGCTGTAAAGGTTGAGTGCCTATCCTCGATCTTCACACAAACATCTTTTCTTCCTCTCTGCTGACAGTGTGCTATCCAGCGCTCTTCAGCAAAACAACAATTTGCCCCTTTCTCTCTTTTTCTGTATCTGTTCTGAAACAGAATTGGGTTATCGGAGTGTCAAACTGACAAAACCTCCCCGGCACAATGAAACTTTTCCCTGGTTCTTGCTTGCATTAGCATTTTTCAAAGGGTCAGAAAAATAACACTGAACTGAATAAACTGATAAACAAGCAATATTTATATGGCCTGTGCATGGTCAGGAATGTCAAGAGTGAGGAGGAGTCTAATGCACAATATACCATCATTCTTCACTAACGTGCTTTTATTGACTGAAAGCAGTAAGAGCTAAATGATCTAACGCTTCTAATTACATCAGTATCGGGATTTAATAGATTTAATGCTGAAATCACAAACAATGTATTCAGACTTTGAAAGATAACTCGAGAACGAGAGAGTTGAGCATGTTTTGTTTGAAAATAATAATGAAAATGGAAGCCGTATTGTAAAATGAAACCATTTTGCAGTCATTACTGTAATAATTACTACTAGGGCTATTCTTTCAATATACAGTATTGGCCATACATTAGACCCATATTTCCACTATTAGGTTTACTTCACTGCTTGATCCTTTTATTATTTTCTTGTGTTCACATTACATCATATTATTTGGCAACAAAAGATTTAAGTATACTTAAGGCTACCTGCTCGTGCACAGCTCTTATCCTGAGTGGCTTACATCTCATCTTATTTTATACGACTGAGCAGTTAAGGGTTAGGTGACTTACTCAAGGGCCCAGCAGTGGCAGTTCAATAGTCTTGGGATTTACACTGACAACTAAACAATAGTCCAAAGTTTTAACCACTGAGTTGAGACCAACTGTGAACTCGAATGTCACACCGTGCTGACAGGGGTGGAATTTCTGCATCTGTTTATTGTTCTAGTGCCTTCCAGTATTTCCAGGAGCTCAGTGATATGATTTATATTATATTATATTATATTATATTATATTATATTATATTATATTATATTATATTATATTATATTATATTATATTATATTATATTATATTATATTATATTATCATCAATCTGGCCACACCCACTTTTAAATCTGAATATTTGGAACAATGTACAAATACAGGTCTAGTAGAAAAAGCATTACTAGGCACATCAATTAAGTTATATAGATGCTAATGTAATGTTTTGTTACTTCTTGGGCTCCGTTTCACCGTGGCCGATAAACAAGACCACCACGGACTCCAACTCCCAGCATCCACCAGCATTCCCATGTTCACAATCGTCAGACTTTTAACTATGTGCACCTGTTTATATACCCCTTGTTTTATGTTAACTGTTGCGAGGTATTCACTCAGTTCCTTTGCTCCATGACTTTACTAAGCCATTGTTTGATATTCTGTGTATTTTGACTCCGATAGCGTTTCCTGATTTCTGATACTGTTTAGCTCTGATATCCCTGTTTTGACCTGTTGGCCTGTTTTTTGGACTGTGCTTCTGTTTTAAAGTTTTGGATTTGTATTGTGCCTCTCCGCCTGTCCAATACCATTTGTATGTCTTGTTTTTGTGACTGTCCCTATACTTTTGTCTGTTCCTAATTTTGTGCATGCTCCGATACTTTTGCCTGTTCCTACGTTTACTGCTGTTTTTCTTATTTAAATCTACATTTACATCAAATCCCTTGAGTTTGCCTCGTAACAGCTTGACAATCCCAAATCAGGAATATTCGGAGAGGTAGAAATCTGACATGAGCAAAATACAGTACAGTGCAGCATAAAAATGATATAACCCTAACTCTAGCACAGCATACAGTACAGTGTAGCTGCCTTAGATTGCAAAAAAAGTTCATATGCTTGCAAACAATCTTTACATGATACATTACACCACAGCTCATAGCCAAAAGCTTAGCCAAAGTCTTCCTTTCTTTTAGCCAAGGGTGCAAACAACACCACGGATATAATAGGATGTAGATATAAAGACAACCTTTTAGGGATTCAAGCAGTTGCATATTTTACTATAGTGGGTAGTAGAGAACATTAGTTAGCTTAATATGACTTCCATGCAGGCATAGTTTGAGACTGGGGAACACACCAGACTCTTTACTTGAAGCTGAGCTAGCTTTATTATCTCTCCACCCATGATTATGTAGGTCCTGAAAACATTACCCTTCAAATGAAAGGCAGTAAATGAACGAATTTGAACTTTTATATTATCATACTCAATAAACATGGATGTGAACTCAAAAAGAAAAAGGTAATGTGCCTTAAATCAGTGGTAAAAGAGCACCATGGGGAGTTTAATCTTCATGACACTGTAACAGGCAAGTGATAAATGCTGATCTGTCAGTTCACTGCCAAAGTTATTAAAGCAGTGCTTGAGAACTTCATCTTGCTGGTCTTGTTTAATATCCTGTGTTCTTCATTACTGAGTAGTTTATCTTTCATTAAATGGAAAGCTCTGGTAATTAAAGCCTTTAATAAAGCGAGAGAGGTCTTCTTTCGTTAGTGTTCTTTCTCTATATCTCACTCGCTCCATCTCATGTACGCCCGAAGACGAAGAAACGTGTCTTCTCCTTTCCGTTTCTTTCCTTAATACGATTAACTGAACCTATCAAAAAAGTACATCTCCGCCTGTAGATGCTGATGAAGTCAGGCAGGTAAAAGATACCCTAAATGCAGTCACTTTGTCATTTTCATTTGAAAGAATCTGGCAGGCCAGAAAGGCTGGTTTGCCATAAAAATGAAGTTAATATTCCAGAGAAAAACGGAAAAAAAAAGCCAAAGTGGATTGTTCAGGCAAATTTATTAATATCATTACTCTGCTGTCAGCACACTCACGAAAAATGTCAGTCATAAAAAAGGCTTGCTCCTCTCTTACCTTCAGTTTTACCCAGAATCCATCACAGCACGAAGCAAATCATTAAATTCGAGAAAGAGCAAGCAAGCGTCTTTTAATAGGAGTTGAAGAGGTTACATGACACGCACGGATTGGTGCAGGACGTGAGTGATGGACGTATAGTCTGGCCAATGACATCCACTTGGGAAGAAAATAGGGAAGTGAATGACCCATTTCCTATAATGACACACACTAGGGGGAAAAATGGCCCATTAACTCTGCTAAACTCTATCCTTGGCTTTTCAAAGAACAACCTAAATATACCCTGTAGAATTTAACTGGAGTGTTTTTTTTTTCTAGTTGTTAGTAAATTTAGAGATAATTTTGTGTTCAGGACATGTTTCTTGCAGCCGGATGTTACTTTAATGCTTGTAATGATTGCTATGTTGTGTTACATTATCCACAATTATGGGTCCTTGTCTTGTTGCTAGCATGTGCAAAAGAAATCTATTTATATTTAAATTTACTAGGACCTGAATTAATTAGAGGTTAGCTAAGTGGTTAGCACATTTGACTTATACTTCCTGTCTGGACCCTGGGTGAGTTTGCAGAAAGTGATTCAAGGGGTCTCTAAATTGTCCGTAGTGTGTGTGTGGGTGTGTGTCTTGAGATAAGTTGACACCCTGTCCAGGGTGTCCCCTGCCTTGTGCCCAAAGTCTTATGGAATAGACCATAGATTTCCCATGAACCTGTGTAGAATACATAGGGCAGAAAATAGATGGATGGATGGATGGAAATTAAAATATTATGAGCAAAGTTTTGCATTGTGACCACCATTGGGTGGGTTGTTACAGAGATAGAGAGAGATACAGAGAGACTGGAAGAGTCACAGAAAGGCAAAGAAGTGGACGTCCTTTGGCCACATCCCACATTGATGACTGCTTCATTGTGAACAGTGCCCTGTGGAACCGGATGATGAATGCCACTCAACTCCAGGCACATTTAAGGGAGGTGAGAGGCACCCAAGTGTCACGTCAGACCATTCGAAACCGTTTACATCAGCGTGGTCTGCGTGCTAGACGACCTGCATGGGCCAGGGAGCATTTACGCTGGACAAGGGACCAGTGGGCCTCAGTGCTGTTGTCTAATGAAAGTCGATTCACGTTGAGCAAAAATGATGGCCGCCAACGATGTTGGAGACGTCAAGGAGAGCACTATGCATCAGCCACTGTTGTCACCAGATGAGCCTTTGGTGGTGGTGGTGTTACAGTCTGGCCAGGTGTGTCTACTCAATACACAACTGCCCTACATCTTGTGAATGGTACAGTGACAAGCCAATACTATCTGAATAACATCATTAATCCAGTCATTGTGCCCCTGCATGAACAACACAGGCCTAATTTCATCTTCATGGACGACAATGCTCCAGCTCATCGAGGTTGCATCATTAGGGAATGGCTGATGGAAGCTGGGGTACCTCAAATGGAGTGGCCTGCACTTTCTCCAGACCTGAATCCCATAGAAAACCTATGGGATCAGCTTAGTCGCCGTGTAACCCTGCACCCCAGAACCTCAATGACCTGAGGGCCACCCTTCAAGAAGAGTGGAATGCCATGCCTCAGCAGACAATAAGTCGACTCGTGAACAGAATGAGACGTCGTTGTCAAGCTGTAATTGATGGCACATGACAAATTACTGAGACACTGACATTTTTTGTTGGCTTTTGTTTCAATAAATTGTTTGAGATGAGGAAATCACCACTGCATGCTTCTACTTAAATGCCCTACTTTCATGATATAATATCACTGTAGCGTGAACGTTTTACATTTTCCATAAATTTCACCCAAAAGCCAAATATCCTTAACTTTTTGTGAGTAGTGTAGTTTCTAATGCAAAGAAATTCAGTGTTAAGTTAAAAAAAATCAAATGACTTTAGGACTGAATTTCTTTGCATTAGAATCTATTTGGGGCCAAAATGAATTTGTATAGGCGGCATGGTGGCTTAGTGGTTGGCATGTTCACCTCACACCTCCAGGTTCCTGGGTTTGAGTCTTGCTCCTGCTCAGAGTGTGTGTGTGTGTGTGTGTGTGGAGTTTGCATGTTCTCCCTGTGCTTGGTGGGTTTCCTCCCCACGGTCCAAAGACATGCTTCTAGGCTGATTGGAGTCTCTAAATTGTGTGAGTGAATGAGAGTGTGTGGGTTGGCACTCCGTCCAGGGTGTATCCTGCCTTGATGCCCCTTGGTGCCTGAGATGACCTCCCCATGACCCGAGTATAGATCGGATAATGAATTTGAATAGGAATTCAGGATTTGGTTTAGGGTCTGTTTAAAATTATTCAGAATTATTTTATACATTAAGCATTTTTACCAGGATTAGTTTGGACTGAAAACACTTTCAAAGACATCATTTGGATTAATGAATTTAGATCAGGAACCTTTTGGACATTTGTAAAATTCATATGTATTATGATCCATTTGAACTTCCATTGAAATAATTGAATCAGATCAATATAATGAATTAATGAATCAGAATATTAATTTCATGATCTAATTTATCTTGAGTTTCATTTTATTTTCTATATTATTATTTTATTATTACTAATCCTAAATTATGCCGATTTCTATCACCCTAAAACAGCAGAAAAGTATAGACCCCAAAAACAACAGCAAGTCTCCTCTTTTAAATAAACTAAATAAGATTAAAAGGTGTAGTAGCTGTGAATTCTAGCCAAAGCAGATACTGAAATACTTGCAGAAGCATTTTTAAGGATGCAGATATCAGGCTTCAAGCAGAGCATCAATGTGTATATTTTCAGATTGGATCACAGGTTTATGGGAAACCCAAATGCCAGATTAAGAGATGAGGATTAAAGGATGTTCAAAGCCTGAACCCAGATGAAGATTTGCCTTCTGGCATTTTCCATGTTTCATGCATCTTGTTTGATTGACAGGTGGTATCCTCTCGAGGGGGATGTGATTTGTGTCATATGTATACTGAAATATTTGTAGAAGAGCAAAAACAGATGAGACTGGCTTTGAGTCAGAATAAATGTTGCGTCTAGATTCATTTCCTGTAAGGATTTCTTTTTGGGGTTTTCACTAGGATTGACACGGAAAGGGGTTTTTACACATTCGGATTCACGTCTGGAACTGGATTCCTTTGAAATTAAGACACATTTTAATTAGGATCTGTTCAGATTAGACTGCATTTTGAAAACGAGAATACAATAGAAGCTTGGAATATTCTGCATGAAGATATAGTCTCACTCCACAAATGTCTGTGCAAGTTTTAGACTTTACAGATAAAGCCTCGGTGCTGATAACAAGACTTCTCCGAACATACAAAATCCCTGTGTGGAAAAGTGTCCACCTACCTCACAGACAAGACACTTTTTACTCGTGTAATTGTGGTTCTATGAGCCCTGGATAGCTGCCAGCAGCTGTCATACCCACATCTCAGGGGTCCTTCCTGAAGAGTCATAAAATCTTTCCATCCTCGCTTTCGTTCAGTTCTCACCAAGTTTATGGTGGGTCTGATTTACAACAAACTCGCTCTCTCTCTGTATATAGATATAGACAGATAGATATACAGATATGCAGGACAGCAGGACTAGGGCAAGTGGTGGATGAAATGGTTAAGACTTTGGGTTAGTGAATGGATGATTAGAGTTAAAGCACCAGCAACACCAAACTTCAGCTTTTGGGCCCTTCAGTAAGGCCCTTAACCCTTTCTGCTTCAGGGGTGCTTATTATATCTGACTTCCCTAACATTCCAAGTCGTAAAGCTGTAATGTAAATATGTCTTCTTCTTCTTTAAAAGACATTCTCTCACTGCTTATAACCTCCACGGTATGTTTACATTTACATTTGTGGCTTTTGGCAGACACCCTTATACAGAGTGATGTTCAAAAGTGCCTTGAAATATCTATCAATGAATGCATTACCACTGGTTCACTAGGTTACAGACTTAGGATACCATCAGCCTAAAACTCTGTTGGTAGGAATTATACCACTTTTTTAATACATAAAACAAACAGGGAAAAATAAGCACTTTAAGTGTTTCAGGAGGAGAATGGACAACATATACTATTGTGTATTTTTTATGAGTATCATACAACATATACTACTGAAACCTGAGCATCACACCCAAACTGACTCTTTGAACATCCCACTTCCAGATTTGTTTTGCTGATATAATCATATCCATTCTTCTGGGAAGATTTTATAAATGAATAAACATCAACACTGGTTCACTAGAACACAGACCACCAACCTAAAACTCGGGTGAGAGAAAATTATAGCACAATTTTTTAAAATACATAAATATATAAAACAAACAGGGTAAAATATGAGCTCGTTTACGTGTTTCACAAAGAGTTAGGTCTTTACCCATTGTTTGAAGGTAGCTAATCTAATGGTAAGTGAGATTCACCTGGAATTCACCTGTGTGCCACAAAGTGAAGAGTTTGACTGCTATACTCATGCCATGGGACAATATTAACCCTCCTGTTATCCTCAAACTTACACGTTTTGCCCTTGGGGTCAAATTTAATAGTAAGGTAATTTCTATTTCTTTACTGACTACCCATATAGCTTTTTAAATAAAACATAACCCCAATCCTAAAACAGAGAGATTATAAAATTTATTGTTATAGTGACCTCAATATTATCCAAAACAGATGAATGGGTTTTTTTTTTTAGGTGTTTTATACAGCTAAACAGCCTGGGCTTAAATTGACCCCAAGGAACACTGATGCCACAAAATGTGTACAGGACACTGAAAACATATTACGATAATTTTATGCTATTAAATATGAAACAAAAAAAATATGTCAAACATATATATATACATATATTTAGAGACATTAAAGATTGAATGGGGTCAAATTGACTTAAAGTGCAAAGAATAATAACCTTGTAGAACCTGCACTGAAGAGTTCCACATTAAAATAACTCTCATAAAGAGGAGACACTCATTGTAGAGTAGCATGTCACAGTGGGGGCTTTGATTTGTTTTGACTATTGGCACAGCATGTATTTGTGCATTACACTATGTTTGTAATTTTATGCATGCGATATTTTATTATTCATTATTTTATGTCACTAGAAATACAAGCTATTTGCACTTCTTTGTGCGATGTGTTATGACTATTAGTATGTAATGTATACAGGAATTTGTGAGAAGGTCCTTTATGATTTTGCACTTAACTCTTATGTATGTGGGTGAAAAGTTAATATGGGTGTTCCCTTATGGTCTATACTTAGCTACAATTTCCAGAGCTGTTCCACAAAATGTAGCTTGTAAATATTTAATGATTATACTGTATAAAACTATTATGACTGCTGGAAGGCGGGAACACTGAAGCAGATCACAGACCCAGGTGTAAAGGGTTAAACAGGTTTTATTGAAGCCAATGTGGAATAAAGAGAGAGGGAAGAGAGTGAGATAGACCGAAGTTGTCGAGGCTCTCTATGTTAACCCTAACCCTTATCTCAGTATTGTAAACTGTTATCTACAGTACAGCTTTATCTCTAAATATCAACCCTGTGACCCCTAAAATTTTAAACATGTTTCTCCATTGGTGTTTTCCTTCATTAGCTCACGATTCACTCTGCCAATTCCATGCTAAAATGAAAGAGTCAAGAAATCTGCACAGGTCCTTTTGATTTTGTAGTCTTATCTTGCAATCTTGTACACAGTATCTGATCACAACCGGCGAAATTCAAATCCTGTATTTAGTGGGTTTCTGCTGGAATAGCTATCTTCCGTGAAACGGAGTTGACGTCTAACATGATAACCAGACTGCAATTCAAGAAAAAAAAAAGAAATAAATAAGTAAAAAATATGGTGTGAATTTTATTTGTGAACTATGCTGACATGTCCTCTAACTCACTTGTTCCAAGTTTTTGTTCCAAGGTTGTTAACTGCTTACTTACTGTTTTTATCTGTTTTTTTTTTTTTTGCAAGTCAGCAATAACTGTCTCTTTTGGTTTCCAGTCTGAAAGATGAAACAGGCTAAAAAAGAGATGATTTTTCAAGAGAAAAGAGAATACTTTATAGAATATTTAAGTGGATAGTCTAGGTCATTGTTACACTTTTTATTCTATACAACTGTTATCGCTAAACCTTGAAGGGTACGAAAGGTTTTTGATTTTACGCTGTGATTATGTGCCAAGCCTTTTATGATTATGTCTTTTGAAAGGAAAATTAATGGAATTTAATTGAATTCAATTTCATTTAATGTACTTAAGGCTTTTGAGGATAGTGTCTCTTTGCATATGTTTTATTTTCTATTTTTATATCCCATTTTTCTTTAGTTTTTCTTTTCGTGTGTTACTTTTCTGTCCTGCTTCTTTCAGACTCTCTTGCTACGTCCATTTTTCTCTCCAGGCCAGGTGCGTCTGAGTCTGCATGTTCACCAGAACATCATTAATCATTTCAAACAATTTTATGCAGATTTCCAAAAGCTCAGGTGAAGCAAATAGGAATAGTTATTCAGTCATAATTCGCACGAGGAGCCAAAGGATAATGTTATGAAAGAAGCACTAGGCATTTTTATTCAAATCTGTTTCCATCAGCATTCATTATACCATTATCCATTAATATAATATAAATATTCACATTAACACTAGCAAATGGAGAATAGATAAAGGCAAATCCGATGTTCAGATAAAAGCAGATTATTGAATAACATCTTCATTTAGATTTACCTACGCGGGCAATTATCAGAATCACAAACAAAAGGCAAACACAGAATAAAGGATGTAAATGTGAAATCTAACAGGAGAGGAAACGCACTCCAATTATTCTGCTGTTCGGATGAAGGCAGAGTGGGATGATAATGACGAGCTTTAAATGCCAAGTAACAAATAACGAGCGTTAAATGTGGTTGTTAGAGTGAGCGCAGATTTACAGAGCTACAAATAAACACGAGGGAACAGAAAGGGTCACGCAGTCCACTCACCTAACGGACACACACACACACAGAGGAAAATGCCCCGACAAACACTGTTATAACCTTTCATGCTCTTGAATACAACCACCCCCACACACACATACAAGACACAAGAAAACAGTCAAAAAAATATATAAATCTTTATATTACTTAATTAAGAAAAATGACAGATATGCTTTTTTAACATCGAGGAAAATTATTTGACATCTTTTTACAGTAATAGAATACGACAAACCCATTAAACTTCCACACTCTCCTAGCAAATTCATCCTGAGCTTCCATCTTCTTGTAGCTAAATACTTTTCTGAATCGTTTAACTGCAGTGACTGAATAACTCAAAGCAGTGCTTTCCTAGTGATTGATGTGCTTTAAAATGAGGTGCACTGCCCACTAAAATTAAATATACCATTTGTATTTTTGACCACTGGTAGTTTTCAGTATGTTTCTCATTTTTTTAAAGGTTCTGACATTTCTGAAGGTTGAAAAGTTTCTTGATTTAATGTGTATTAATAACGGAAATATGGTGCAGATAGAGAAGCGGGGAAAAAAGAACTGCAATTTAAGTGTCACCATTTTATATGCAACATTTGCTCCATATAAATTTAACCCTGGCACATTTATCTGCTTGGCAATGGTTTATTGGGGGAGATGAGAACATAGCACTCGCATGTGGACCTAATCAACCGATCCAGGCTCACTCTACTTCCAAGCAGTGGCAGTTTGGACCAGAATCAATTCAACTGAAAGAAGTGAACCGAGGAAGTGCAACTTATGAGGTTATTTGCCCCTGTACGATTTTAAGATTATTACTTCACAGCATGAGATGTTACCATGTGATGTATGTGATGATGCATCAAACAATGATGACCCTCTAAAGAAAGTTCTGTCAAGCTCCTCTATCTAACCTAAGATACTGGAGTCACAGAAACAGATCCAAGACCTTGGTATAACACGGGAGACGCTATATCTCGAGAAGAGATAGAAGATGGGTTCAAGGCATGGGTAAAAGTACAGATTGAAAGAGACTTTCTTTCTGCTTCCACACTTCGTGTAAATCTCATGTTTCCTTTCTCCATTGCCACTGCTGTACTTGCAGCTGTCTTGCAGGTTTTGCATCATTCAGTTGATGGCACTGATACTAGCGTCATATCAGCTGTCAGACTCGGAGGCATAATCACTTACAGAAATTTGGCACTGACCGTGTTTGCTTGCAATGGCACTAATTTTTACAAGATACACAAAACCCCCTTTAATTTAGTGATTTGTATTATTAAGTATTTATTGATTGCACTCTATAAGCCAGGGGGTGGATGATTTTATCCTAAAAGGGCTGCTGGGGTGCAGGTTTTTATTCCACCCAATCAGAGTCTAGAGAGGATGTGGTAGCTTAGTGGTTAAGGCACTGGATTACTGAATTTGGACCCCAAGTCTACCAAGCTGCCAGTGCTGGGGCCCTGAACAAGGCCCTTAACCCTCAATTGCTCTTTCGGGTATCAGGTATAGCTCCTGCTTGAGTGGAATGAAAACCAGCTGGACAACACTGGTGACCTCTGTTATTACAGAATATTTTAGAGAACAAGAGGTCAAAAGGTGTATGTTAATCATAATAATAAAATAAAAATAATCAATACATTACATACAATACAACTTCTAATATTGTCTATATACATTACTTATTAAGACAGGCATGCATGTGTGTGTGTGTTAATACTTGTTTGTTAGAACATGGAACAGGAAGGAAACTGAAACACAAGATAGAAGGGTAGCTGAAGAGGAGTAAGTGATTTTGAAAAAGGAAAATAACCATCGTGAAATGGTATATAGAGATCTGGTATATAGAGACCGAGTTCAAGAGTTGCTCAGCTTTGTTGATTCTCAATAAAGTCTACTTGTGGCATCAAAACCCTAAGACTCCAAGAGCTCCTTTGGAAGAAGAATTTTCAATGACTCTATAAGGATTGGTAATTCAGTGTTCATTGTGAAATCAAATCATTATAGGTGTAAAAAAAAACCCACTGTACTGTATACTTGGAAAGGTTATAAACAAAAGATGCGCCAGGTTCCTAAAATCAAGTCACTACCGCTGCCATTCTGTTCACTTAAAGCCGAATGCATGTAAACACGTCTTCCACCACTGTGATGTGGCTAAACCAAAAGCTATTAAACTGTCTCTGGAGGAATGGAGAAAGCTGGTGCTGTGGTTAGAGGCTGGAGCATACTAACCACAAAAAAAATAAAAAACAAGAGAGAGGGAGAGAGAGAGAGAGATTTACATTTGTGGTATTTGGCAGACGTCCTTATCAAGAGTGACGTACAAAAGTGCTTTAAAGTCTTTATCTGTGAATGAATTAACACTGGTTCACTAGGTCACAGATTTAGGATACCATCAGCCTAAAACTTTGTTGTGAGAATTTATAGCAGAACTTTTTTTTTAAATACATGAACAAACAGGGAAAAATAAGCGCAACTTTGAAGTATTTCAGGAAGAGAATGGACAACATATACTATTGAAACCTGACCATCACCCCCAAATTGACTCTGAACACCCCATTCCAGATTTGTTTTGCTGACATAATCACCTTCATTCCTCTGGGAAGACTTTAGATTTTAGAGCATGGCTAACTCTCCCTCTCTCTCTCTCTCTCTCTCTCTCTCTCTCTGTCTCTCTCTTATACATAAATACATATACACATATAATCCTTTCAATGCTTTCATTTTTTATTTTCCTGCATCTGGATTCAAAGGCCTTCTGTGTCTCTCTAATGTGTTTCCCACATTATTGATTTATTAAAAGCCACAAAGGTTCGGAATCCAGATGAAAAGATTCGTGTCAAATGTGACTGAATGTGAGTTTGGGCCGATGTTTTACATTTCAAGTAAAACCACTTGAATGTTATCATACAGCAACAGACAAAGACAGCAAAATGATCACCTTTCATTACATGATTTCGAACAAGTGGACAGCTGAAAAAATTTACGTTTTTTTTTTTTCCTCCATCCATCCACTATGTGAATGGTATCCTTTCATATTTTTATAGTCAATTAACCTATCAATCAATCAGTAATTCAGTATGTTTTCTCCAGATTGCTATTGAGTGTAACAGAGGGAGAGATCGGAAAAAAAAGACTCCAAAATACAGAGAGATGAAGATGAGGTATAAAATAGAGAGATGGACAGACACAGTGGGAGAAAAATACCGAAATGGAAAGTGGGTCAGCAGTGTTATTCACTTTTAGATAATCATCTAAAATAATAATATGCCATTATGCTCTAAGCCAGAAGCATCGAATTTGGCATTGGACAAATAAGCCTTTAGATATCAAACAACTTCCAACTGCAGCGGCAATGTGCTGTATATAGTCATTTTTTTCTCTGTGTTGTCATGAAGTATTAATACGTTTTATATGTTATTGTGGCTATAACGTAAGATATGGTACAGCAATTTACCTCTTATACACTTCCACAGGGCAAAATATGAGATAAGACTCTTAATTCTTTCAAGTAATGGTTCTGCTCAAAGGAAGTGAGGAGTTACAGTATAGCTCTGGGTTAAAACAAAATTTCCACATATTTCTCAGAAATATACTTTCACCACATTTCACAATATTTCATTCTTTTTTATTTATTTATTTCTTAATGTAGCCGAAGTACCCCAGATCAAGCCATTTTTTTTATTGAAAATGCAACACATTGTATATTGCTGAATATATATTTCACATTTAAAGTAATATTTCACCTTCTTCCTTACAGGCATAAGTGTTATAACAAACATCAGGCAGAATCAGGATGTTATTAGTTTCTGTGAGAATCAAAGTCCAGTCTTAAAAATAAAGCTGCCTGAAACAGTTATTTGAAGCTATGGAATTCAAACTTTTTATATATATATTTTTTGGATTATTAACGAAACATTTTTGGTCAGTTTTCTTCTATGATTCTTTAGGCCTTTTTTAAATCAGTGAACAGCACCATTATTTTGTATGTTTCTTGTTAATTCTTGAATGGCATCAGTGTCATGGTCGACTGTCAGCTGCAGGCGGACTGGTGGCAGGATGAACCGCCAGGTACAATATGATGATTCTCACTTGTGTGTAATCATGGCAAATTTACTCATGTGTGATTTGTTTGTCCTTCTGGGAGGCCGTGAACCAGAGAGAGAAAGCTGAGGTGAACTCTGTGTTTGTGTTGGTGTGTGAGAGTGAAAAGAGCTTGCGGAATAAATTAAAATTAAAAGAAGCACAAAGCTTTGTCAGTCTCCAAGTCCTTTCCACCCACACATGCCAGGGTTCTAAATTTTGTTTTCTAGGTCTTGGTAGAGTTAACGAAAATGTTTAAAAATCCACAAATCAAAAAGCGTCAGGTTTAAAAGATAAAAAATTATCTCACATTGCTCTAAAGAAATCTGACATCTTTAAGTGTGTGGTGAAAACACAGGTAAATATGTTCATCCAAGGGCAATGTGGAAGCTTAAACCCACCCCAGGAAACCCGTGGAAACCAGGAAAATTTCTCAGCAGCCCAAGAATCCAATCCAAGAAAGTAAAAAAATAAAACATAATAATAATAATAATACTACCAATCAATAACTAATATCAATGTAACATTGTTACAAGCTCGTAGGACAGAGACCATTCTTTTACAGCATTCATTTATGACATTTTTAACCTCGGGGTTAATGTTCAGTTCACCTTCCAGTTTTGGCCATGCCCACCTGAAATTTAAATCTGAATACAGATGCACATTTGGATATTTGGGCCACTAAACAGATCCAGATAGTTTACAGAAATTTAGCTTTATACTATCTTTAGTACATTATGTACATGTTTAGTTTAGTTAAAATAAGAATTTTCTGGTTTTGGCCACACCCACTTGAAAGTTAAATCTGAATACAGATGCACATTTGGATATTTGGTCCACTACACAGATCCAGATTTTACATAAATTTAGTTACATACTGTATTTAGCACATTATGTATAGTTATAGGGCAGCACAGTGGTTTAGTGGTTAGCACTGTTTCCTCATAGCAAGAAGGTCCTGGGTTTGAATCCTGGGTTCGAACAGGCAGGAGCCTTTCTGTGTGGAGTTTGCATGTTCTCCCCGTGCCTGCGTGGGTTTACTCCGGGTACTCTGGTTTCCTCCCACATTCCAAAAACACGTACATTAGGTTGGTTGGTAATTCTAAATTGCCCAGAGGAGTGAGTGTGTGCTTGTCTGGCTATATGTGTGGCCCTGTGATGGACTGGTGACCTGTCCAGGGTGTACCCCTGCCTCTCGTCCAATGTGTGCTGGGATAGGCTCCAGCAAATCACTGTGACCCTGATTAAGAATAAAGCAGGTAAAGAAAATGGATGGATGGATGGATGGATATAGTTATATGTTAATATTGTAACTGTTATGCATAGTATAGTTGTAATTAGTGTAAGAAAAACAACAACAACAACAACAATGCTGCAATCCTCAGGAGCAACATGTTCATTAATCTGGTCCTTAATAATCATTTACCATGTTGTGTAGTGTGATTGTTTTTCCACAATTCAGTTAGGAATTCTGGACAATATTCTTCCCAAAATAATAAAAAAAAAAAACATGGGTTTTAATTATTTTGTTTGGGTTGTATCCAAGACCCAGAGGACTGGAGCTAGAATACTAGCTATGCAGATGTGTAAATAACTGTGCATCTTGTGACTGCATCTCAGTTCTTATTCATAATACAGACTATAACCCCATGAAGTCGTTAAAGTTTATAGCTGCGGCCGTATAAAACCTGAAACTGACTGCAGTTCTCTTCCTTATATAGGTCTATGATGGATCATTTCGTGTTGTATTTTTTATTAGAAAACACCAAGATTGTTTCAAAACACTAGAGGACTTATTACACTTTACTTACTGTGAATAGCTTAACATACATGAGGAGCAGTTTGCTGTCATTTAAAGGACATTGTTGACGGTTTTCCTGGTGCCTCAGGGCTTGAAGAGTATGACTCAGTAAAATATTAGGAGCTACACACACACACACACACACACACACACACATGAAACTACACCAGAAATGTCAGACAACTGTTATAATTGTTGTAATAAAATTTGCTTCACAAATGAACTGGTTTAGTTTGAATCACAAGCAGTTATTTATTTATTTATTTATTTATTTATTTATTTATCTATTTATCTATCTATCTATTTATTTATTTATTTAGCAATTTTCTTCCTAAAGTGTGCGTTCAAAAAAAAAGCAGTTATTGTACTCTTGCTATTATTAATCTGAATTTCAGGTTGAAGTCAGTTTCTAGTAAGTGATTTTTTTTTTCTTTCTTTCATTTCTTTTTTACTTGGTCAGTAAAGCTGATCCTCAGAGATTTGACTTGACTTTGAATTGTGAATCTCTTCTCAAAATGTTGTGTAAATAGTGCACTGTGATACTTTCGTCCTTGTAGCCTGCTATTTTGAGCTTTTTCTTCCCCACAGTTCACATGATTTTCAGTCATCAGTTGCTGAGCCCACCCTTGGATTATCCAGTATCACAAACTGCCAAAGCATACTTTTCTATCACAGTGGTGGTTTGTTGGTTGGTTTTATACTTTTTTTTATACTGCCAGAATCAAAAAATGCCACTGCAATGCTTTTATCTGGATTCATCAATCGACAGCTATATACAATAAAGGGAACATGTGTGATATTAGAAATGACAGAGATGCTGCCATGTGTATGATAAACTCATATTGAAATATTTCTGTTTTTCTAAAATGAACCCCTGGAATTAAAAGTAAGGTAGGATTTAGAACCCTAGAGCTTTTGTCCATCTGGAGGTACTTTAGAACCCCATAAAAGAGTATATGAGACCTTTAGAAAGCTGGGAAGCAACCCACTCATTCTCTTATACACACATTGCATTCACACATAGCAGTGATTCAACTCATAGTTGCCAGTGAACTTACTGGGAAGAAACCAGTGAACCCAGAGGTAAGCCTCTTGGAAAGAAACTGGAGAACATCCACAAAAACTCCACACAAACAGTAACACAAGCTCAGAGTCAAAGCCTGGGGATATGTGACTATGCTAACATGTGCCACCATGTTGCCTATCATTTCATGTTCTTCAGTTTTTTTTTCTGAAATACAGATTTAATAAAAAAAAAAAAGAAATGGTGAAAAATATGTACATAGAATTCTGGGAACCTATGTGATGAAGGCCAGGGTCTGGGAAAATACAGGGATTTGGTTGAGAAAACATCTTTCTGTCCATCTTATTAACATATTACATTAGGACCTTAGCCAGGGCTGGGAAACACACGGCCTCTGGGAATGGTCTGGCTTGATACAAGTTTTAATCTGACCCATCAAATGATTTTCAAATCTGTGATGAAAATGTAATTGAAAACCATCTTGTGGACCATAATTGAATTAAAATTGTGTATGTGTGTGTGTGTAGACTAAACATCTAATAAGTAATTCTGCATTAGCAAGTAAATAGTAAATAGGCATTATGGAATCCAGTTGTAATGGTACAAAATTTGGTAGTCCAAGAAGGTGCAAACTTCACTGGTTTTTGATACTCAGAAAAACCCAACATCTGACATGGGAAATTTCAATGGAATGGTCACTCAACTCAGAATTCCCAGTCAGGGACTCAATATTGGTATAACTGGAGTTTTCTGAGCTATAAATCTCACCTGACATCACAACAGTATTGCAGTTCATGGTGAACAGTAAACATATTGCCTTTGCACCATTTTGGTACTTGATACAACATGATTTTAGTTGCCATGTACCTTTTATGTTATGGTCCTAATAAATGTATTGTCAGGACACAGGGTGCCAGGCAGGGGAGGGGGGGGGTGACTCAGACCCAACTGCAGGGCTAGACACCAGACAGGGGTTTACTATAAAATAACAGAATGAACAGACACCAAAAAGGGACAGGTGTGAAGAGGCGGGAAGGGGCTAAGGATTGGGCGGGGCAAACACGTGAGAACATAAACAAAGACACATGGCATAAACAAACCCCCAATATATATAAAATATATATATTTTTGGGCCCCTTTGTATATTAACATCTGTGGAAGTTTAGAATTGTAACATAATTCTACTGATCTTTGCCTAGACATAAAACTTCATGAGCAAAGATGAAGAAGGCGTGTCTATTATATGTCATTTTTCATTGATAATCATACAGAAATAATTGTAGATCTTCTTTATATGTTTTATATGAGCTGAAGCACTGTAATATGTTTTATACCGGACCTTTCTAAATTCTGAGTACAATGGATCAATGGATTGCAGCATTAGCTAACATTTGCACTGGAAGTGATGTCCACCCCTACCTTTTCAAACACACACACACACACACACACCCACACACATACATACACACACACACACACATACACACACACACGCACACACACACCATAATCTCGCTTAAGGACCTTACATTCTGTCTCCTACACATACATCTCACATAAGCACTTTTCATGGACCATTTGCTTTCCCTTGAACTTGAGCAGTGATGATGATGACGATGATCTTGGCTCAGCCACATTACAATAATTTCACTGTCCACTCAATGCTATCAGTGGAGTGTGTCAGGGAGGAAAAAGAGTGCTTCATGTCTGAGGCCACACACACTCCCATCACTTACTACAGAGAAAAGAATGAAAATAGTTTTTATTAATTCTGCAGCTCTTGACTTTTTGCTGCTTGAGCACATTACCACATTACTGTTGACCTTCAAAGCCATTCAGTCTTCATTCAGTGCCAGATACTTTAGATCATCTTACTTGTTCCAAACACACACACACACACACACACACAATCATTTACCACAAGTCATTTTGCCATTAGCACATTAGCATCGACCTGTGCCTCAGATCAGCTTTCTTCACACGACTTTAGTGTGACAACCTGCACATCCCTCACTACACAACCAGCAACTCCTTGTTGGCTTTATATTTTCTTTTTTTTCTCTTCTAACTCCTCCATCCATCACACAAGATTCCCTAGCATAAGATGTAGAGCTTCAGAAGCAGAAAAAATTAGCAAGGACAGGTGTTTACATGAGATCCCTAAGGCTTATATATATATATATATATATATATATATATATATATAGCATTCAACAAACATATTAGCTCTAAAAGCAGGTCCTCTACTTGTGGAAGCTAACAGTCCAATAACTAGCGATAATAAATACCTCGTGCTTAAGGGTGAAATTAAGCCTGTGTATTTAATATACTCTATTTAAATAAAAGGGTCTCAAATAAAAAGCTTTCATCTTAATTCTGAGAGGATTTAAATGATTGTAGAATTGTAAATATTATGTGTGTACAGTCAGGTAACCTGTTCTACCCAGTTTCTGCTACTTAGCTATGCAGTAAAATAAACAATATATTTCATAAGTTGTGTTTTTCAACAAACTAAAACAGTCAGTGCTTTCATATAACATGGAAACAAAAACTATTTCAAATTTGTCTTCTTTTAAATGGTACAAAGCCTTAAACAGAAACAACGCAAATCTGCAAGGTCGTGAGATGTCATTGAGGTAATGTCTTGCCTCATTACCTATTAGTCACATTATCTTAGGGCTGGTTAAGTACCCAAACCTCACAAATCTTTTCACCAGGAGCGGAAATCCTAACTTGGTCATGTCAATGTCATAACAAATTTATTTTTCACTCTGTTATCACTTCAGCAAGGCTAAGGCATGGCTTCTCACATATCCTATAATTCTGCTATTGATTTACTGTCTCCTACTGCACCCTCTAGGTCAAACATTTATCCTTTGTCCCCTTCTTAGTGAAAGTCCTGGTCTATATAGTGAAGGTTCTAAAAGAGGGCACAGCTTTGTCTTGAAAAAAGTATGAAAAGGGGTCTTACATTTTGTACTACTGCCTTAATTATATCATTGATACATATTGTTACCCATTGTCCCTTGTTTTCTTTTGCTCTTGAACAATGCCATACTCACAATATTAGACATCCTTATAATGAATGCTTATAATCTGATTCAGATTCAAGAAGAGGATAATTGATTGTTCACTAGGAATGTTTAGTAATGCCATATAGTCTGGTCAATGTACTGACTGTGTTCAAGGCTTTTGTAAATGATGTTTTTAGATATTTTTAGATGTTTTCAGGCATGTTATTGTTGGTGTGTTACTGGTGTGACATATACTCACTTGTGTATACCTCAAAATGACAAGGGACTGAACAGGTCTCAAAATGACAAGAGACTGAACAAGCACCTGAGCAGCCTGTGTTGATAAAAATGGCCGAATCCTTCTGATGCTGTATAGAGAAAACTGATGTGATGTTAGCAACATGGAAGGAAAAGGTGAGCACAACTCCATGGTTGTGAGCAGTGATTCAGAGTGAATTATTTCCTCATGCCCAGTGTTTGCTGTGTCCACTATGACTCTAAACTGGAGGAATGAATGAATGAATGAATGAATGAATGAATGAATGTATTGGTGGGTGGATGGATGGATGGATGGATGGGTGGGTGGATAATTGGATTAATAAATGAATAACTGAATGAATGAATGAATGAATTGGTGGAGGAATAGGTATTGAATGAATGAATAAATGAATGAATGAATGGATGGATAGGTATGTGAATGTATGAATGAAAGAACTGGTGAATGAATGAATGAATGAATGAATGAATGAATTGGTGGATGAAAGAGGAATTAAATGAATGAATGAATGAATGAATGAATTGGTGAATGGGTGAATAAATGAATGAATGAATGCCTTAATGCAGCTTGCCAAGAAACTTCTCTAGCGGCAGTGCTCAAGTAATCAAGCCACAAGAAACAAGAATCCTGATTTTTTTCTAAAAGGAATAAATCATTTACATGTTTACTACCTAAATATGTGGTCTAAGATTATTGGTGTACCAGCAGCAGACTTGAGTGAGTCTGAAAATCTGCCAGATCCTCATGAGCAATTTAATATATCCACAGCTGCAAAGGCTTTTATAACCAATTTTAAAAATGGATGAAGTGGGCATGTAGCCGATTTTAACTGAGACACTGCTAAACAGCTAATTTTCATTCATTTTTTGGAGGTAGGCTGTCTATACAGTCAAATGGATGCTAAACTATTGAATAATGTATGCTACACTACAGGGCAAGGTGAGGTCTGTGTGTTCTATATATATTTTTCTTCAAAATATGCATGATTTGTCATTAGTGACTGGTAGTATGTTTACGAGATGGTCAATAGTTTGAAAGACATTGGCAGTAATAACCTTAGAGAAGCACTGATGTATTTCAGTGTATGTTGTAGAATTTTAAAGATCTCAAGGGGTGCTGTTAATTGTATTTCAATTCCTTTCCTTTTCCTGGTCAATACTTTAGCTCCAGTTTGACTCCAGGCATTTGTCTTTGTTAACATTCATCATATGTTGATCAAAAACATGTGCGGTCGCAGGCAGTGTGAGGATATAAAGACCTAAAGTGGAACAGCTATACCAACTTGGGTAAAGTCCATGTCTATAAAGGGTACGTCTTCAAATAATGACCCAGTTTCCTGCAAAGTCCAACAACATTTTTTTAGTCAGTTAGTGAGATCAGATGACTAAAATCCTCCATGCCTTGTTTCAAGATGAGACGTGGCTCTTCTGTTTGAAAAACAAACATCTATAGATGCCCCCTGTCTATATGTCCCACCTATACTCCAGTAAGCTGCATCCCTCTCTCTCTATGCCTTCATTTCCCTTCTTAGTCCCTTTGGCTGCACCAAGTTCCAATGAATTAGAACCTGCACCTAATCATTCAAATTGAACTGATCAATGAAGGTGCTTGTTGCTCTCCTCAAGAGAGATCTCCTAGTCCAGAGGGTTGGTTTCCATTTAGGAAGTTTGGACATGGTGCAATCTGCCAAGAAGGCATGCTGCAGACAATCATGCAGGTTCAAGCTTCCACAGTGGAAACTCTTTATCCATGAACAACTTACCAATCCATATCCACTTCATGGACTTCATGCTTCCTGGTTCTGGCAACATTGTGTCCACAGAGGACATAATCGCTCCACCTCCTGACTCCACCTTCTGTCTCCACCACTGTCCTGTTACTGGTGTCACCTGTGCTTGGGTTGGGATCCCAATAAGATCCTAGCTGATCAGGGCACATCACCTACCTTGTGGACAATATGCAAACATTATAAATTGTATGAACTGCCTGGCAGCAAGTTCCTGTATGACATTGAATAAATTTTCTTTCCAATTCACACACTTCAGGAAAAACAAAGAACGAAACAAACAAACAAACAAAAAGACACCATAGCCTAAAACTATGTCTTTGTCGGCTAAATGTTCTCAGAAAGAAAAACAAGTACAGGAGGACAGAATAATATTACCAGCTGTACAGTCAAGACCTGTGCTTTAAACCATAAAAATATAAATAATTAAAAGATTATTTTTGTAAATGATTTATTTTCGTTTTTATTGAAAACTGAAAGTTACCTTAATACAATGTAAGAGTATGGATGGATGCACAGAAGGGTGTGGATCATATCTGAAGAAATCTGGAGGAGGATCCAACAAACCCAATAAACCTTCAGTTCATTCTAGACACAATTTATTCTGAGAGAATCTGCTCCAGATTTGGGACATCATAAAAATTTGCATTTACTACCTCAAAATCCCTAAAATGTGAGTCAGTTTCTGTTGCAATGACAGTGCAAGATAGAAGCGAGATCAAATATATCAAATCCCATTTAGAGGCCATCTCTGACTGGCCCAGAGAATAGACATTGCCAGGTGGTGTGCTGAATAGTCCGAGATGTTTTCTCTCCTGCCTGGACATACTGACCTCACCAGAACACCACAGATGTTTATGACAAATTGGGCAAAATGCTAGAGGTCTGAGTAATAGAAGAGAAGCCATGCAGTGATTTTCCCATTGTACATGTGTCCCTAGTGGTCCATTTCTCTGTGGACTTCCACTGGTCACTGCTTATCCAGTGCCTCTTATTTGATCCTGGTTCAGCTGTGCATGACTTTTTTTATTCAAACCTGGATTTGACCAAAGGTTCAAGGAAAAAAGTCTTCTCTAACCAATGTAGTTTACACAAATTTGTCACTTTACACTGCTGTTCAGGGTTTCTGGAGTTCTGGCTATATTTCATCATCTAATGAAGTGTGTGCTACAGACCCACAGCGCATATAATATTTGAGCCAGCACATCATCTCTTTTTGCACTGTACTAGAAATGTTTTTATATATATATATATATATATATATATATATATATATATATATATATATATATATTGTTCTCTGACAGTATTTTTTTGAACAGATGTTAATGTGTCCATGGACTACGAAATATAAATACAATAAAAAAAAAAATCATATATGTTTGCAATGTAATTTCTTTTATTGTGCAGTTAATTTTTGTGTGTCAAGTCAATACAATAATATTTTATAATCTAAAAGAATCATTTGTCTGTTTTTTTTTTAAATGACGTGCTTTCCTATAAAGCCATAAGACAAATAAAATACATTTTATTATGGCATATTTGAAATGATGTATCACATGTGTATATTTGTTTTGCTTTGTTTTTTTTTTTTTTTGAAGTTACAGCTTCCTTTAGAGTGATTGCATAAAGAGTGTGACAAATTGTCTACTCTTCTTTTTTTTTTTTTACCATTACCATCTGATAATGTGTTGTGGTGTTGTGGTTCGATAGAGTGAAATATACTGAGGGAAAATTAATCTTCATGAATATTAATGAGACTGAAAAAAAAAACCCCAGAGTGATGCAATAAAGGAGATAAAATAGGAGAGAATATTATCATGATTACTATTTTTACTATTGCTGAGCACAGTTCTGCCCTCTAGTGGACATAATAAACCGTTGTGTTGCTAATAAGGTTATTTCTGGCTATTTCAAAAGAATTTATTTGGCTAATCAGAGTCATGTGATGAAGAGTAAATGGTATAGCAGTCATATTGGATTTCCTGACTTACTGGAGGTTTATGAGACAGGGTGAAAAGTTGCTTCATGCTCGTCCACTCCTTTCCTCAACTTTCACAACGATTAGCATGGCCGCTACTAAAGCACGTGCTGGAGAAAAGGCATGCCTATTTTATTCTAAAAGAGACTG
Organism: Hemibagrus wyckioides; assembly: GCF_019097595.1. Lineage (NCBI taxonomy): Eukaryota > Metazoa > Chordata > Actinopteri > Siluriformes > Bagridae > Hemibagrus > Hemibagrus wyckioides. The sequence goes on from NC_080727.1 coordinate 8,088,018, forward strand.
AGATGAAATTAGAGAAGGCCTGCATGGAAGCTGGAAAGAAGAACATGAGAAGGAAGCAGCTGTTACTATAGCTAGGGCTAAAGAACTTCAAAAGGCGGCACAGCTCATGATTGAGGAATGTAGCTTATATTCTAGCCAAGACATTGCACCTCCTGTAGATCTTTCAGCATGCACAAGTGATAATGAGGTGCATCAGTGAAAATAACAGAATCCTATTAGGCCAGCAGTGAAAACAGGGTCTCTAGTGACAGAGACAATTCCTATATTTCAATCAGACTCTTAACAGTTCTGACTGGGACAGTACCTCTACCTCTCTCAGACATCAGAGATGTATTAATGACTCAAAGAAAGCAAATAGAATTCAGCCACCCAGATGATAAAACCTGATTATAAAAGTTTTCCACAATCCCATACACGCCTCCCTGACATTTAAAGGATAGAAAAAAGCCTTTATTTGTCACATATACTTTACAGTACAATGAAATGCTTTTCTTCACACATCCCAGCTTGTTAGGGTCAGAGCGCCAGAGCAGTCATTATACAGTGCCCCTGTAGCACAGACAGCAGCACCTTGGTAGTGCTGGGGCTTAAACCCAGACCCTTCTATTAACAATCTTTTTGAGCCACCACTGCCCAAACAGGCATAACTGACATAACTATTCATTGTGGCCTTGTAGGCAGAGACCTACTGGCCATGAAAGTCTTCATTCTTTAGTAGAAAATAAAGTGTTCTCTCTATCATTCAGAGATTGTGACAGCCATCGGTAGTCAGGAGTCCTAGAGCAAGAGCAAAATTGGCTGGCTTCATGGGTCTCAGAGGAAGACTAAATTGGGGAGGGAAAAAAAAGAGCGCAAACCTCATATGTAGTGAAGAACTTGACCTTAATAAGATGGCTCAGCTGCTAGCCACCAGACCATGTGAGAAGGAGTAGAGATGTCAACATCTAATACCCAGATGTTGAAAAGCTTGAAAGCACTTGGAAGAGACATGTGGCTCTTATAAAGTGGTGGAGAGACCTCTTTTTGTCAAGTTAGGGAACTGTTTTATAGAACATAAACACGATGCCCTCAGATTAAGGAAATGAGGTGATTGCCTGCATGAATTTCAGCCAGCTATAGACCACTTGCAAGGGCTTAGAGGAGTTAATCATATTGGGAAGAAATTGGCCTATCCATCATGTCTTCCATTACAAGCTGAAGTACAAATATTTCATTCCTAATGTTCTCATTCTTGATGAAGAAGTACAAGATAGAAATGAAAGAAACTTCAGTCTGAGTTCTTTCCAAACAGGCCAGACAAGCTTGTTACAGATGCAGAAAGGTTACTCTGTCCACACACATAACGTTCATCTTAATAGCGGCCAAAATCCCAGTTTGTAGTTCTGTTGACTAGCCTACTGTAGAAAAGAGAGAGCTCTCTGAATAAGTAAATAAAATACAACCCCTGGAGCATTGTGGGGGCTACAGAGTAAAAGGATGTGAAGGATGCTCATGGCCATACCATTCTCAGAACATGCAATTTCATCTGATCTCATGAAGGATGTGAAGGACTTTGTTCTATGTGAATGATGGCCTTAATTGAATACCGACTGTGAAAGAAGCAAAAGAGAATCCAACAGAGGCTTGTGCTTGAGAACAAAAACAGATGCAAGCTTCAACTTAAGGCCCTAGAAATTTACATTCAACAGTCCAGTGGTGATGGATGGGTTACTAAGTCGGTAGACATGCTATTCAAAAGAGTCTAGACTTAAGTCGGGATCTCAAGAGTGACACCTTTATATTCTCTATTGCATCAGAAGACAAGCCCTTTACATACTGATGTCATTGCCTCACCCGTGACAACTGAGGGAAAGTTCCTTCTTTGTGGAATAGTAAAGTGGTGACACAACAGGGTAAAACCGATTAGGAAGTCAACAAAACCACAGCTTTGTGCCAACAAATCATCTAAACATGCCTCATGCTTCATATTTGAAGAGCTCTTTTTCATTTTTCAACCTCAAAAGTGCCCTACAGATGAATAACCATATAATCCTACTGACCGCACAATTTTATTCACTTCCTGTTTGTGTAGCAATTCTCATCACAGAAACATCTCTCATGAACTATACCCAGTTTGATCCCCATTAAATTCTTTCCACAAACCCAGCATGCAAGGAAGTGCTTGTAAATGGTGTCACTGCTGTGTCAAATAACACACTTCAGGGGGCTTCTCTAAGTAACGACTGTAGTAATTAAATATGGACAATAACAACAAATTGGTTAACTTGCATAACATAGGGAAATATTTTAGTAGGCTCAAATCCCATTACTGTCCAGGATGCGGTTTTCTCAGTGTGGGTTGGAGACAAAGGATGCATCTCAGTCAGCTCCTTTGTTCAGTAGTCAAGGCACTGATCAGGGAGTCAGACATTTTAAGGTCTCTCTCTCTCTCTCTCTCTCTGTCTCTCACTCTCTCGCTCACACACACAGAATATTTCCAGTGTTCTGGAACGTTGGCTTCCTTAAAAAAAAATCCAAAATGCACTGCATGCAAAAACCAGCGAGCATCACTACTCACTACATTCCCTTACTGGAAATGACGTCATATTTTCTGAGTTCCTCAACAAATGTACATAGAAATGATTACTTACTGTAGCTTTTTTATTTATTTATTTACTTTTTAATCTGACATTATATATACGGTTTGTTGGAACATTTCAAGTAAGTGGATTTTTTCAAACCATTAAGCACTTAAAAGTCTCAAAATAGTATTCATAATGTACCTTAAATAACATAAATAATGTCGGCATGATATCGGCCCTGCCTGTTGTTGAACAAAGCCACTGGTAATGCTGTCTAATGCGAGTAAGTAGTAATGTCACCCGCAATTGAGTCATAAGTGTCTCAAAATTTAGTGAGACAGGGTCCCAAGTTCTGAAATACCGATTCAATTCCTAGGGAGCTAAGGATCTGACTGAATCATACCCACACTCATTCTTCAACTATAAACAAAAGACTGGGTAAAATTCACATTGTAAGACATTTTCATGACAATGTTTTGCATCAAGGCTATCTATTCACTGAAGCTGCTATCAGGAATGCAGGCTTCTGATAATTGTTAAAGTGTCCAGTATATCATCTGCCAAGCTGGAGCTTCAGGGAAGAGCAATGGAACAAAGGCTGGCTTAACTTTCTCATGTCTGACTTAGCACAAACCCAATCTTCACCTACAGCATATTGGCTTCGGTGTCTTTGGACCATAGCTGGTCAGTTCCCCGCCACCCATGAGATGAACTGGCAAACAGTAAGCAGTGGGCTGTGATATGAACCTCTCTAAGCATTCAAGCAATGCACTTTGAGATAATTGAGTCTCTTGGCACATCCAGCTTTATTAATGTTCTGTGCCACTTCTTAGCCTTAAGAGATCCTGGGGAGCAGTTCTCATTTCAGAACAAACTTTTTTAGGTGCTTGCATGGAGCAGAATATGCTTTCAGATGAAACAGCCATGAAAAATGATTTCAGCAATCAATACTGTCACTGGATTTTAATCCCGTGGGTCACCAGCTCATATGGGAGGAACCTTGGACAGACTAATTGGAGTGGAGTGGTATGATGAATATGACACCATAATCTCATTCAGACAAGTTAACTCATTACATCTTGTCAATTTGTAGCAGAGGTTGCTATGTCTTGTCAACTTGACTCAACTGCCATCTTTCATCCAGCTTTGTTAATGACCCAGAAAAGTGGTTCCCTTTCTCCTCCATGAAGAATATTTGATAAGGAACTTATCCCCTTATATATAAAGCAATGGGTCTGATGATAGACAGATGGGTGAATATATATATACATACATATATATGGAATAGCTCTTAGCTATGGTCACAAAGGTGTTCCCTAGCAGTAATAGAAGAAAAACTGAACTTAAAGTTATAAAACATACTTTTATACCTTCAGAGGTCTTCCTTTGTCCTGTTGTTGGCCTATTATAAGCAGTAAGTGCTTATGCCATCCAATGGACACTGGGTTTGATGGAGAGTATGCAGTTGTTTGAGGATATTATTAACCATTTTGTTAAAGTTTTAAAGAAACTTTCATTTGGGGAATCAGAGTCACATATTGTTGGTGAAAGGGTATAGGAGCCATATTGGATTTCAGTGGGTGTATGAGGCAGATGGTGAAGTTTGTAATCCATTATAATCTTATTCATTCTGTAGGTCTTGGAAATCATGATTTTCAGAAAATAAATTGTTTATTTTTATACTGATGGAAGTAGTAGATTATTGAACAGCTGTATAGTTGTGTGATAAGTCAAGACTGTATTGTGTTGTAAATGGCACACTATAAAGTGATACTTGAATATATCATAAAAAAACCCTCAAGATTTATGTACATTTGGTTCCTGGTTTATTCATACTGCAGCTTTGTTTAGACATGAAGCTATTCACAAGGGGAACAGATTAACTATCATTAAAACCACAGAATTAGCACCAGATAAGAAGTGGGGACAGCGAGTAAAGAAATTATCTTTTGATTATTATGCAGTTTAGGGGAGTTTCATGCAGAGAGAGAGAGAGAGAGAGAGAGAGAGAGAGAGAGAGAGAGAGAGAGAGAGAGAATATAAGGGCACAACACTGGTTATTGGAACAAACTTGTCAATATCCACTTTTCCACTCTTTGAGTTTTAATTACCTCAGGAAGCAAAAGATAAGAAAGAGTTAACACACGCAAAAAGAACATCTGCTAGAGAGATCCCAATCCTGACAAAAAAAATGCCTCAAAGGTCTCCATGCTCACAGAGGGGTGAAATGAACAAGCAACATCATAAGCACTACTGGACACTCACCATTTACTGCTAAATCAAATGGGAAAGATACAAGAAGGTCATACAGGGGAGATATAGATGAGGACAACGGTAAAACAGCTGCTGCTACAGCTGGGATTCTACTAAACTAAAAGACTATACTGAAAGGTTTTTACTGTCTTTGATAAGTGTTGAACCCAGTATTATGGGTTTTTCTATACCAAGGTATGGAGTTAATTCACATTTCCAAGAAGGACAATTTTTATAAGCAATATTGCATAAACAAATATTGAATATTGTATCTGTATTATTTTATGCTTTGTGCTCCAGCCTTGTGATCGGTGATTGGATAACTGCATAGCTGGTGTTCCAGGAGTTCCCGTTAAAGTAGACTCTATATGATATATGGAAATACAGTACAGTGGAACCTTGGCATACAAATTTATTTCGTTCTGGAGGCGAGTTCTTAAGGGGAAAATTTTTTATTATAAAACAAATTTTCCCAATAGAAATAATGTAATCCGTTCCAGCCACCCAAAAATATTCCCAATATGAAGTGTATGTAAAGCTGCTTACAAAGAACTGACCCAAGCCAACCTTTCCAGGTCAAGGGTCCTCACAGGAAGTCGTGCCACCAAGCTTGGGCTAAAAATAGAACAGACCACCCACACCACCAATCTGTCAATCCAAGAATGTGTGAAAAATCACATAGCTTTTGAGCTCATGCAAAATCATGGCTTGACTCTTTTGAAACAGTTTTCACTGACTGAAAAATATTCCTAAGATTCCTAAACTCACTTCGGTTGGCTTCGCTTGGCTTTCCACTGATGCAAACAGCTCCAAAACTTAGCTGGCGTTCAGTTTGGTTCTTTCGTATGCCAAAAATTCTCCGTATTCCGATGCAAATTTCTTGCAAAATACATTTTTAAGCTGAAGATTCGTAAGGGAGGGCATTTTATATACTAAGGTTCCACTGTATATGGACCAAAAATGAAGAATTACAAGGATACATTAAAAGGATATTCAGATTGATTTTATCATTATACAGAGAGTTCTCAAATATCTGAGAATCACCTTCTTGTAATAGCAGCATCGAGTAAAATGCATTATAATGAATGGTCATATAAAATCACTTATAGGGACCCTACTATATTTACATAATTTCATGAGTTATTCTTAGCCTGGTGCACAGATCAAAAATAAAAGCGTGTGTAAAAGACATCTATTCAATTTATCGGTCAGTTACACCTGCTGCCATGGATAGCAAATTGGTTTGAAAAACAAAGCCGAACAAGGCTTTGTTTAGCTAAGGATTTATTGTGTATATTAAGAGATAATTGTGCTTTCAACTGTTCAGGCACACCGTGTCGATACAGTTTCCCCAGCATAGTTAATTGGACACAAAGTATTCATAAACATCTTGTGACCTTCATACACCACAGGCGAGAGTTATATCTCAAAGCATTACAGATTGATTCAGGCCTTGAGTATGATTGATAAAAACAGGCTAGATGTGGTAATCAGAGAGAGAGAGAGAGAGAGAGAGCAAGAGAGTGAGAGAGAGAGAGAGAGAGAGAGCTGGTGTGTGTTTCACCAAAAATACCAAACCAATACCTTGTAAATGAGCTGTGGATGGAATAAAAGCATAACCATGTCATGTGTGTGTGTGTGTGTGTGTAACATGGTTGAGGATTTTTGATGGCAGCTCTTGAATTCTGGTTTGTGATTATGCAGTTTTTTGCTAAAGGTGAAGGACTGGCAATCATTCATCAAGTTTATTTTAGCGTGTATGGTAGTTGGAGAGAATCGTAAGTGGAAAGCAGCAATTCAAAACACTTGAATTGAATTCAAAACACTCGTGGATGCACACAACTGCGAGTCTTTTCAGATAGTTTCAGGAGAAAACACCACCAACGGGAATTTCATTAAACGCATTGTATGAATTATTATACGTTTATACAGTACGGAACCTGATTTATTACACTGTGTTTTATTTATATTATTTATATATCATATGTTTATATTGCTCTTGCTGACAGGAAAAATTAAATCTTACAATAAGGCACAGTATCATCACAGATATTTATCCCTGCCAGACCACCAGAGGGCAACCATGTACATTTGAGTTAAAGACTTATTTGAATGTAATTTCATTTCCTTTGTTCACTGTGCTCACATCTTTGTTTACTGATTAGTCACCTTTATCCAAGTTCCTTCCTTTCACATTGTCTTCGGTTTTAAACCTGTGTGTTGTTATTAAACCCAATCCTGATCTAGTTTGTTCCTTATCTCATAGTTCCTGTTATTAGTCTGTGCAGCACTATAAATAAAGAGAAAATTGCACATTTGCATCTACCTTCAGCCCTGATATGTGACAAGTATCTGACAGAGACTTAAATTTGTTAGTACCCTAAGGTTAAACTCTGCGTTCTGTGCATTTCATGGTGGCAATATCAATTTATTACATTCCAAAAGACCTACTGATGTGGAAAACATAAAAAACCCCAAAACACTGTGATCTGTGATTGCAATTATTAACCTGTCAACTTCTGAGTTTATTTTACCAGTCTGAATGTTTTGACACCTTTGTTATTTCTTACAAAAATAAAAGGCTGCCATATTCCAATTTTCTAGAATTCCAATGTATATAAAAGACAATAAAATAATAATAATAATTTTGTTCTTTGTTGACACAATTAGGTTGCTAGCCTGACATTCATGTCTTTAAAGCCGTGAGTATATTTATTAAAGACTGCAAAGAAAAAGAACAAAATGTATTTCCTTTATAATTGAACGTGTATAGTAGCATGTGTGACATTGTTAAAGCCAAGACACTCTCAGTTTAGCAACTGGGAGAGGTAAACACACACACACACACATACACAAAGATGCCTATATTTGATGGAGGGCCCATTAGGTCTATCTCACATACACACACAGTCTTGATGGAAGGCCCATTAGACCGAGTCATCACAAGGCTTCTATACTGAGATACTCCATTTTCAATAATGATTATCTCTCAAACTTTGTAGCGTTACCACTTTCATCATTTACTCACAGACCTACATCACTGAGACCCTGCAAAAAAAAAAAAATAAATAAATAAAATAAAATAAAATAAAGCCACAGAGGGACGAGGAGAGAGCGGAAAAGGAAAATATGTGAGTTTTATGCTGCATTAACACTGACATCATTCTAAGAGGTCGTGTGGGACGGATGAAAGTAAGTCATGTAAATGATGCGATGGTGAAATGGCAGATTTATTTTAAATATACACTGCAGTAGAGTTATGGATGTGGAAAGAGGAAGTCGCAGTCGCTGGGTTAGAAGATGAACAAGGGTTAAACTAAAACAGATGTTGGCTTATGATTTTTTATTTTAATTTTATTTGGGTATCTGAAGTATTCTAGTATTGCTTTCTGGTGGTCCAGTGGCAGGATCCTGTGCTCTCATTGCTGCAGCCTGGGTTTGACTCCCGGGAAGGGAATCAGAGTTAACTCCCAAGCCTGGATAAAATGGGAGGATTGCATCAGGAAGGGCATCTGCCATAAAACCTGTGCCAAATCATAAATATGTTGACCAACTGATCCACAGTGGTGACCCCAAACAGGGAGCAGTGAAACGACAAAATATGAAGTATTCTAGTATAATAAGCTAGTACACCAGAATATTGGGTTCCAGTATCATGTAGTCCTTCATGGTACTATAGTAGGTTAGAGTAGGGTGCCAAAAACCTCTCTGCTTAAAAAGAGACAGAAACATGTCATGTCGCTACTAGTTAGCATGATGAACCTCACTTCCCAGTATCCGTATTCATTCATATTACCCTACCACATGCTTACCTGATAACTCGCACCTGTTCAGTGTTTCCCTTAATTAATAACTCTTTTAACTATTTAAGTTCCTGGTTTCTCTGCATGTTGTTACTTGTAGTCTTTTGTGTTTCAGGTCATGCTTCACTTACTCTTGCTTCTTTATGGTTCTAGCTTTCATTTTGTCCATTGTTTAAATACATCTTTGCATTTGTGTATCTCTCGGTTATCTGATGCAAAGTAGTGTGAAAAATGACCGACAGAGAGACTGAAGTTCTACATCGAAGGATTAAAACGATCATTTGCTTTTATGTCATATCGTTATGTTTGGTGACATTTTAAAACATACCATATGTCATGGTGAGCAGTGTGGTGATATTAGTAAGGGAGATAAGTTGCCTTTATGGAAACTTCATAATACAAATATTAACATATCGAATTAATGCTATGTCTATACCTAATCCACATCCTTAGCGCAATCTTCACATATAGTATAACCAAATTAACAAAAGGAAACATCTTGGCTCCTCTATTATTATTATTATTATTATTATTATTATTATATTTTTATGTTAAAACTGATGTTGTTTTCACTTCAATTTTCAATTCGATTTATTTGTATAACGCTTTTAACAATGGACATTTTCCCCAAGCAGCTTTACAGAAGTATAGAAACAGAGAAGATAAATAAATAAAGTCTTAAGTTAACTTACTATTTACGTAAATTTTGTTTCCCTCATAGCTTTCGTGATCCATTTGGCTCTCCTGATCAACAACAACACCTTAAAAGTACACTCGTGTAGAAAAAGGATGAAATTCTTAATTTAATACACATCCCACACACACACCCACACAGAGTGAACAAGACTTCCTTATATATCGTACATACTATATTACAGAAGTCTTCCATCAATCGCCCATACCATTATGAAGTAAAGATAATATTTCCATCCATCTCCAATTGCATTCCGCATGCATCCTATACAGTACCTTCTTCCGTCCTGTTCATTTCATTGGTCTTTTATATATTGCTCTTTGTATTGTATAACAAGCCTGTTTAACTGATTACATCCTTAAGCACTCAGTCATTCCTTGTAAGAGGTAGTAAGTTAAATCAGTGTCCAGAGAGAGTTGAGCATAAAATTCTGCTTGACATGCTGAAAACACCCAAGCATTTTTAATTAAACTCCTGAGCAAGCAGAGTATTTTTATACATGGTACATGCTTTGTGTTATAGAATATATTCTAAGACTAGAACACACACTACACAGAAGCCTCCATGACTGTTAATAGACATTTTAGTAAAATTCTCCATGGTAGATTTATTAAAAGCCGTTTAGTGAATGAAAATGTCTTCTTAACTTTTTTTTATTTCATTGTTTGAAATCAGTTAGCACATGCATTTAACTTTCACAAGGTTTCATGAGGTTATTTCACTTCCCCTACAGCATGCCAGAGGTTGAGAATGAAAGAGAAGGTTTTGTGAGAATATGTGACAGAAACACTTGTAGACGCAATGCACTTCATTGTCTGACTGAAAATGTTGAATTTCTAGTCTACTGTCAACCACAAAATGCTAAAATATGTACTCGGCATTAGAATGTGTTGTTTTGAGAGAGATATCTGGTTGATGTTTAAACTTCAGATCCTTCCTTTTGCTTGAGGATGGTCTTCTTATATTTCACTTCCATCCTTCTGTATCTCAGAATGTTTTATTTGTTAGGACCCTGACACCAAGTCACTTGTCAGCTGCCAGGCCCTCCCCAGCACGTGATGGTCTGTTTGAGTGTGTAAAATGTGTGGTGAAGGCTGGCGGTGAGAGACAGCGCTCTGATTGGCTGATCAGCCGAGCGAATCAGTTCAAGAAAAAAAGGGAGCAAAGCAGGAAAAGAAACTCTTAAGAAAAAGTTCCACTTTTAGCTCTCTTTTTTCATTGTTTATCTCAAGTTCGTCTCACCTGCTCATTTTCCTAGATTGTTCATTTTCTTCACCAATAAATCAACAAGCATTTTTTTTTTTAAGACAGGACAAATATTATGCACACAAAAACTGTATCTAAGCTAGTTTGCACTATGTGCCTCTTAATCGATCTCACGTAGCCAGAGCTTCGGATTGACGGCTGAAGGTCTGGTCTTCATACCAGACTTTCTTGGCCAAGGACCGCCCAAGAGGGCGTCTGACTGACATGTAAAGCAACCAATCACAGTTCATTTTGTTCATCGTGAAAATGTAAAGTCATTGTCCTTGCAAAAACAGACCAGTGTGCAATCAAAGATCATTCATTTAAGAAATCTGTGCAAATGAATGAGTCTATACTAATTAATTCTTAATAAGACTATATTCAACTTCTTCATAAGCACTAAATGTCACAGCTGTAAATACGACAGTTTGCTTCTTCAATCAGGGAAGTAGAGCTTCATGACAACTTTGTTTCCATTAAAAACCATGATATACCTATCTCCTGGAAGTCCTGTAAAATCCAACCAATCAGATGATGACTTTGAAACTCCTGAAGTGTTTCCAATTTTGTATGGCATCAGACATTCAGCTAACGGTTAGTGGGCATGACGTGATCCTGGGACTGCTAGATCTGCCACTGTACAGATACTGATACAACAATTGTCGCTTGTCTGTCGGTACTCAGACAACACACAACTTAATGTTGTGAATGTAATTTGGAGTTTAAGCTTTGTCTTGTGATGCTTGGTCTATTATTTTATTTAACCTTGAATACAGATTACTGTTGTCAGTGGTCTGGTTTTGTATAACAGCAAGAAATTTAATTGTTGTCTTCATATGAACAACGTTCAGCGGTAGTGCGTCAAATATACAGTACATGCTGCTGTCTGATCTCAACTAGCTTCTCAGTCTTCTCAAGCAAAATTTTCCCTTGAAAATGAATACATCCCTTCTTCTGTTGTGCATTGACACAGCAACTTTTAATAATTTAGTATGAAGCCTTTTTTTTTCAAAGTAATAAACAATTCTGAGCAGATTACATTTTGCAAAATTTTTTTTTTTGCTGAACTAAAAGAATACAGATATTATCATAAGAACTAAGGAAGAAGAAATAAAAAAAAAAGAAAAGAAAATCTTTATGACACACTGGAGAGAAGCTGACATGCTGGACTCTCAATATTATGTAAATCGCTCTGCCTCTTTATAGCCGAATCCGCCTTATATCCAATTCCATATTATATAAATCACACAGGCACTTTGTAATTGCATAATTATGTAAATCAGTCTACATTATATACCACTGAATAATTATGAGCAGCGCACTGCCTTTGTTTTAGCATGCTCTCACAGCTCACAGTAGTTCATACACTCTACATCATGGTGTACTTTTAACGGACAGTTTGAGGAGATTAGCTTTGCAGACTGCTGATGTGAAATTCTGTTTCCTTTTATCTATGTACATACAGTATCACAGCTACCATCAAGTTAGCATGGCTTTTAACTAGTTCGCTAAAGTCGGACTACTTTGGAGTAGTCATTTTGAAGTAACTAATGTTGTTGAAATTTGGAAGACTAACGTTGAAGTCATTTGTAACTGAGAGATAGTATTCCGATTAAGTCATTTGTAATTGGAAGTTATTTTGAAGAAATAATGTTGAAGTTCTTTGTAATCGGAAGTTATTCTGAGGTAAATAATCAAGTCGTTTGTAATGAGAGGTTATTTTGAACAAACAAAGCTTTGTAGGCTGTAAATGTAAATGTATTTTCTCAGTATATATAGATCTTCATCTTAGCTAAAGTTGCACAGGACAAATCTGCATACAGATACATATACGGATATTTGCAGCACAGAACCAATTAAGACAGCGGTATTGTGTTACACCCCGAAGAGTTCTAATGACAAACAAGAACTTAGAAACAAGTGAAACCAAGAAAAGGCATATTGAATTTGGAGCATTTAACATTATTAAACTTTTATTTTAATCTCAAATTCTCCATTAGCAAAATTGCAGGAGAAATTGACACCAAAATTGCATGACAGAAAAGTAATGGAAATGGATTTTCACAGTGTAAGACAATACAGTATTCTCTCTCTCTCTCTCTCTCTCTCTCTCTCTCTCCATCCCTGTCTCTCTCATGCTCCCTTCAAATTGGTGAGTTGTGACATGTGGCAACCTGGATTAAGCTCAACATATGTGTGTGTGTGTGTGTGTGGTGCCCCCTTGGAAACGTTTTGTTTGTTTGTTTAAAAAAACCCCAAAAAACTGCAGCTTTTAATTGAAAAAAGAGACATGTTTCTTTCTGATTAATAGTTATGTTTGCAATTAGACCTCGAAATAACCTCACAAGGTTAGGAAGTCAGTTAGTAACTCTGTGTGTGTGTGTGTGTGTGTGTTCCTGTGTGTATGCAGGTGTATTAATGAGTATGTTCATGCCCATGTTTCACACTGATTTTAATCACCACTCAAAATCAACTGTGTACCTTGGCAAGGCTATGAAGGTTTAAATTTAGTCCAGCTGTGTCACGTACACACACGCCTGTGACAGAAACAATAGTGCACATTCATTCTTTTGGCAGACACTTTGATTCAGAGTGCCTTAAATGCAAGGCAGAATCCAATATAAGCAAAGAGCCAAACAGCTGAAGGTTAAAGGCCTTGCTTAAGGGCTGAATAGAGGCTCTGTAACACATTTTATTTATAGAGCACATTTAAAACAACAAAAGTGCTGTACATGGAATAGAATAAATATGAGTATTTAAAGAGAGAAATAGAGAGAGAGAGAACGAGAGAGAGAGAGAGAGTCTGATGTCCAGTATAAAGTTGTACCACGACCTCAACACAGCCACTGCAAAGACACATTCACCCTTAGCCTTTGGCTGAGATCATGGAACAGCCAACAGCAACTACTCTGAAGACTGCTCTGAGCAGATTACTTGCACAGTAGGTCAGAGATGTAGGATAGATCTAGACCGTTAAAGAGCTTAACAAAGTTTAAAAAAGAAGTAAAACTTTACACCGGTTTCTGTAATGGACAGGAACATGCAGAGAATCTCACAGCTGCATACTGAACTAGCTGTGAACGATCGACAGAAGCAATGCTGATACCGAAATGCAATGAATTACTGTACAGGAGACTAACCGAGATGAAATAAAAGCATGTATCACCTTTTCCTTGGAGTCCTGAGAGGAGAGGAAAGATTTCATTTTCAAAATTGCTCTTGCATTGATGGGACGAGTGAATCTGGTGTCACAGTCAAATAAACCACCACAGTTCTGGTCAAACATATTGTGCCTAGACTCTATCACTCCTAAATAATCTTTTTTTTTTTTTTTTTTGGATAGGAAGAACTGAACTGAACGTTCTGATTCGTTTTCATTTAATTCAAGGAAACTGTTTGTCATCTAAGTCATAATATCCTGAATGCACATGCTGAAACGGTATAGTGCACCCTCATCATTTAGTTTTAAAGGAAGTGTGTGATTTGCACCAACAAACACTCAATCACTAGTACAGAACTGCTGAGCAAAGTGTATCGATGAGTGTTTATCATGACCTAGCATTGCTAGCTCTCTCTCTCTCTCCCTCTCTCTCTCTCTCTCTCTCTCTCTCGATTGAGCAACATACATACACACCCACACCCACATCAAAACAACACAGCAGTTTTATAATATCAAAATGTTCAGCTTACCTGTGTGGTGACAGTCACAGGTACCAAAGTGCATCACAGGGAGGGAGGGGTAAGAAAAGGAGAGAGAGGGAGAGAGTTAGAGAGAGAGAGAGAGAGAGAGAGAGAGAGAGAGAGAGAGAGAGAGAGAAATTATATGTAGGCATTTTATTTCAGTAAATACACACAAACACACACACACACATATATATATATATATATTTGTAACAAGCCAGGGGTCTCCAAAACGCTCCCAATTCTGAGAAGTTCGCCTAAAGGTTCACAGAATATGTACAAAATTGATAAAATCACTCAATAAACCCCAAGACCGTACATGGAAGCGTTATATAAAATTAAATCTATAAGCACAAACTGAAGTAGTTTGGATAAAGGATAAAGAAAACACGTCAGAACCATTCAACTTGGAAGCTGCTGCGGATTCGATAGGAATAAAGGTACGATGCTGCCTAAGCAAAACCGGCGAATGAATCTATCTTGCTGCACAAAGATGCATGAGTGAGCTGTAGACATTTCTTAGTGCAGTTTGTAGTAGAATAGTGTTTAATATTTCCCTTTGTACTTGCATGTGAATGGCATAAAAATATTATTATTTAATCACATAAAGTCCAACATAATGTCAGGTCTCTGTTTTCAAAATTAATATTGTTGTTTTTTTTCCCTTGCTGAGGCCATGAGTGTACAGTATGTGCCAGGAGACTTGTAAATAACAATTTGCTAATAAATAACAGAATCCATGTGAATGAACGGAATCGTTTTTTTTCTTAAAACTCACACTTATAGCTTATTCAGCTGGTTTGGTTAATAGCAATAAGCTATGCAAATACATGTTATTAAAAATATAACACACGTTGCTTTTGGCCACCTTAATTTTGTCAAAGTAGATTCCTGAGGAAAAAAGGAGACCCCTGGTGTAAGCAACATTTATGACTAAAAAATGACACAGTTATCATTTGTTAAAATGCTTAACCGCTGATGATTTCTTCATTTCAATATAAAAGGCAGTTCACTATTGTGCCTGTGTTTTGATTCATAATTACGTTTTCAACCATCAGTTTTGAATTTCATGCCATGAAGAATAATAACCAATAGTTGTCTTTAAACAATCTGCCTTCGTCTTTAAACAAATCAAGTCAATCTGCTAACTGCACCAGAGGGAAGAGATAAAATTAAAGTCTCAAAAAAAAAAAAAAAGAAAATCCCCCCAATGTTTTCTGCCCTGTAGCTCATCTCGGGTTCAATAAGCTGCCTTCAGCAAAATAATCTACATCCATAAGATTGGAGGATCCGCTACAGGAGTCATGATGCTTCATGTTGCTCAGTTCAGTTCACTATCTGGCAATCAACCTCAGCTCTACAGGAATTTACAGTGTGTCAGTGTGTAGAACCCTGCAGCAGAGTGTTTCCTATAAGATGGATGCTCACAAAGAGCAGTCTTAAGACATGAACAAACCTTAACCATCTTAAAACACCTTTAAAGAAATTTTTTTTAGATGAACACAAAATAATGCAAGGAATTGTGTAAGTTGGATGTGTTTTATTTATTTATTTCTTTTTGATAAATGTGACATGATAGCTGTTACTCATACTAGCATTGATGCTCAGTCCACACACACACACACACACACACACACATAGGTGTGTATATAAATATATATAAGCGACAGGAAAAAAGATATTATTAAGACAGGGCAGGCCACCCTGATGGCAACACTATGACTATGGATAAAAGAAAGTGTCTTGCTAAAATTGAGCATTATAAAGTACATTAAGCATTGTATGATATGAATATGAATCATTAATTCATCCATTGTGACCACTTTATCTTGTTCAGGGATCTGGAGTCTATTACAGAAACACTGGGTAGAGGATAGAAGTATGGCAGTGAATAGACCCCAGTCCAGTGTAGGGCTATAATATTCTAGATTAAAATAAAATTAAAATTTAGAAACAGCAAGAATTGTATGTTTATTCTATTCTGCATGTTTATTCTATTTTTTATTATTTATTTGTCTTTTTTATTTAAATTTTGTATTTAAAAAGGGCTATTAAATTATTATAAAATTAATTATAAAAAGGTTATTCATTTTTTTTAAAACCCTTTTTTAAATTGTAAAATTTAATAACAATAATAATAAATGAATTTGATAATAATAATAATAATGATAATAATAATAATAATAATAATAATAATAATAATAATCATCATCATCAAAAATACATATATTTTTAAGTGAACACAAAAGCAAAATTGCTGCATTGACAATTAGAATGAAATAATAATTTGTTTTACCTTTTTTTTTTAAAATTAAGAATACAATTCTTGCCGTTTCTAAATTTTAATTTTATTTTAATCTAGAATATTATAGCCCTACACTGGACTGGGGTCTATTCACTGCCATACTTCTATCCTCTACCCAGTGTTTCTGTAATAGACTCCAGATCCCTGAACAAGATAAAGTGGTCACAATGGATGAATTAATGATTCATATTCATATCATACAATGCTTAATGTACTTTATAATGCTCAATTTTAGCAAGACACTTTCTTTTATCCATAGCCATAGTGTTGCTATCAGGGTGGCCTGCCCTGTCTTAATAATATCTTTTTTCCTGTCATCACATTAAGAATGTACCAAGATGGGGATCACTGGCAACCACACATGTAGATTTGGAGAGAGGGATGAATTGTGCATCTCTAGTTTTCCCTCCATGTTTTTTTTTTTCACAGCATTGACTTTAATGACATTTTCCCTCTGCTGCATCACTGCTTATCAGTGTTATTTGTCTTAAATTAAATACTGAAATACAATAGAGGAAAGCCAATTGTGGTTGTGTTCAGGAAATCTATAGCTTACTGATGGAATGGAGGAGGCCTGTATCACAAAAGAACAATGAAAAATCATTTTGTTTTTCTTTCAAAGGACAAGAGATGAACAGCAGGAAAGATAACAGGAAATGCTTCTTTTCAGAAGGGGTGTAGGAAAAACTTTCTGACTTTTACTTATATTTATTTGCACACAGTAGTGACCTTTTCTTTCTCTCTCTCTCTCTCTCTCTCTCTCTCTTTCTGCCTTTCTTTCTTTCTTTCTTTCTTTCTTTCTTTCTTTCTTTCTTTCTTTCTTTCTTTCTTTCTTTCATTGTATCAGCATTAACAATATTTAGACAAATCAAATACAGTACTTTTTAACATAATAAATATTTGTTAATATTTATTTATTTATTTTTATTTATTATTTTCATATATCTTTTGTATTTTATTTATGTTGTTTTTTTTGTATTCAATTTTGAACAGCATTTATGTTTTATATATTTTGAAGGTTTTTTTTATTAATAATTGATTTGGACATTTGGTGTCATTGGTTGTAATTGGTTTATAGAGTTTTTTGTTAAAATCAATTCATCGTTAGTTTGTAATTTGTATGTTCTTTTTTTTTTTTAACAGAGTTTGTAGATTCGACTGAGTCTATATAGTGGGTTGAAGTCTGACAGCCTCAGTGTTAATTACATAAGCTGCAGTTCATCAGGTCTGTGGGTGGTTCTCAGACCAGAAAGGCCAGACTGATTCAATCAGACAGGAAGCCGATGTTAGCTCAGATAACCACACTGTACAACACGGTAAGCAGAAAAGTATCTCAGGAATCCTTAAACTGCCAACCCTAGCTGTGATACGCGACATGATTGGTTCCCTGCAATAAAAGTGCAAAATAGGGCAACTACTGAATATTGACAATGCACACAAACTTCCACTTACACCTGTACCTCATTTACAGAGACTATTTACAGCCTCATGTTTGCCTACACGCTTAGCCAAGTCTTGCCAAATAAGTTCTAACCTGTGTTTGAGTTCCTGGTTCCCTCATTTTCTTTGTACCAAACCTTGCATGCCTTTGTTTACCTTTGTTATTTGAATATCCCTTTCATTCCTGTTTACTGTCCAGTGAATGATTATTGACATCGACTTGTTTAATGACTTTACTGTTTGGATTGTGAGTTGGATTTGTCCACCCTGCTTTAGCGGACAAACACATGAATCACCCTGTCTATCTAGTCTGTGTTTAAAGCAGTCTGTTTTATAAAATAGTCTCAAAATTGATACGGAGGGTTCAGAAAGTTTGGAAGTTCATATAAGTCAGCATCAGCATGTCATGTGGGAGGGACAGAGTTGCTGGTTTTTACTGGAGATTATTTACATTTCCGGCATGCCCTTAACCAGAGCGACTTACTAATTTATCTCATTTATACAACTTTAGGTTAAAGGCCTTGCTCAGGGGCCCAGCCGTCACAGCTTGGTGGGCCTGGGAGTCGAACTCACAACCTTCCAATCAGTAGCCCAACACCTTAACCACATATACATTATCTCATTTTGGGGCGATATTTGTAACTTAAATGTGTTCGAGTTGTTGTTTTTGTATAGATGTTTATTGTTGTACATGTGCTAGAGTTTGTGTTTGCATTCGGTGTGGTAGTTTCAAGGAATCAGAATTAGTTTGTATTTTGATTTAGTTTATATTTGTAGTTTAATGCTCAGAGCTGTTAAAGATTCTATATACATTTTTTCCCCCCAAATGTCTATTGACTCTGATATGAAATATTTCGAGTGCTCACTTCGATTCACTAAAACGCTTTCTAAGAAGCGAAGAAACCTATCTAGAGACCCTTTTGAGAACAAGTTTTTCTAAAGGAATTCAAGATATTGCAGAAAAAATCCCACATATGGTAGGCCTTATTTTCTTTCTTATAATAGATGTGCTGTTACATATCCAGCAGGATGTTCAAAGGGTGCAAGCACACACACACACACACAGTATCATCGAAAACTGACAACATAGCATGCTGTTTAAGCTGGTAACAGTCTTATGAATAAAAATATATGTGTATTCTTTATATTACTGATGTTTTTGGTATAGAAACAAGAGGTAGACAAAAAATAGAGATAACAAATAAAGAGAATTATGTTGTTATAGCTTGTTGTTTTGTATACAGTATTAATAAATATGCAGCATTAATCGTTGTATGTCCAAATCTATGCAGTTTGGTGAAATTTCTAATTCTAAAATAGTTTCTATGGCAATTTATGGCTTAATGAGGTCAGGGTTGAATGTGCAGTGGCTTTGAACACACACACAGTTGATGTCTGTGTGTCTCTCCTCCATCTGGCCACCACCTCTTAGCTGTCCTCCTTAATTAGCCCTCCAGAGAGCACACACACATTCGGACAGTCGTATGCGTGTGTACAAGAGAGCAGAAGAAATCCAGTTAAAAAGAGAATGATGTTGCAGCGGCGGAGTCTTGCCTCATTGTCTCTTCATGAATATAATTAAGGCGCTCTTCTGTTTCTCTTGTATATAAGTGGTGTTTTTGTTGGCAGAGAAATGAGCCCTCGCTAAATTAATAACATAAACGCTCAAGCCGCCATGATCAAGTGTCCTATTAGAGTCGGGCTGTGTTTCTCATCCTGCTTCATATTTAATGAGTAATTTTCTCATTTCTTCATCCTTGATTGAAAGACTCGGTGCAATCTTTCACACCGTATAGCAATTTTTATTTTTTTTCATAACCGAAAAGAGCATTGTTAATTTCATCACTATTACTGTGCCGGCAATAAATATAAATATGTAGGCATGTTTTCTGGTCTGTCAGGGGAATGACTACGGGATTGGGTGCCTGGATGGATGAGCCACTCCAAGACGACTAAAAGGTTTGTATTTATGAACATACACCAGGTATACAAGATGCAAAGATATCTCACTGTGTAATGATATACTGAACTCATATAAACTTGAATTTATCACCACTTCTTGTATCCAGCTAACTCGATTTACATATATCAAGGATGATGCAGGGAATACTATAATGAAAAAAACAAACAAACAGAGCATATCATTAACAAAAGTAAGATATTAAGTAACAGGTCACTTTGCGGTCTTTACTTTTCTTTTCCCAGAGCATGATACAACAACTAGAACAAAAATAATTCTCTTTCTCTCTCGTTATTTTTGACTGATTCGGTCAACCAGTCGCTCCTTACAAGTCCTTAAGGAGCTGTCGTCATTGTAGCCGACAGGAAATTGTGCCTCTGATTGACCACTAGACCTGGACATTTCACAAAAGGAACTGATTTGCTATTCATCCATCTCTCTTACCCCCCTTTGTAATCACCTGCCCCATTGTTGCTCATTTGTTCTGGCCTTCTAAACAATACACCCTACTCACTATATGAGACACAAACACCACTGCGAAAACGTCTGCTCATCATCAGTATCCCATGTGTCCCAAATCCAAAATTAAGCACCTATTAATTAGAATGTGTTACATGCAAATGTTCAATCTTTCTGTCATTCTTTCGGTGCCCCAAATAAACAATTATTTCTTTGCTTGGTCATCAGAAGCCGATGAAATAAAAAAATAAGCCTTTTTAATATATTCATTGGAATTATCTCACTGTGCTCTATGGCAATGTGGTCAGTTTGGTCAATGAATATATAGCGTTTTTCTTTTGAAATGACGTTTGATGCACTTGATCAGTATTCTTGTTGTTATGCATATTTTTTATTTTGATCTGTCTAATTTTTGTGGCAGTTGTTCATCATACATCTAAGCTGACTTATCATGGATATTTAACAATTAACACATGATGGTGCATGCTGTTATAAGAAAATAATCCATGCCTGCTGGGGGTAGGATGATGCACCTTAATATGAAGTCGAGGGTAGAAACCAATGCAAAATGGATTCTTTTCCATTAACAGCACAATGTGGAGTGTCTTGTTCATTTTATACCACAGCAACCTAACAACAATGACAATGTTTAATTTACACTATATTGCCAAAAGTTTTGGGACACCTCTCCAAATCATTGAATTCAGGTGTTGTTTTTCAAGGGTTGGGCTTGCTGAAAGAAAACTCTTAATGCTTCAGCATACCAAGATATTTTGGACCCGATAGATCACCTTTTGGATGAATTCGAGCGAAGACTGTGAGCCAGGCCTTCTCATCCAACATCAGTGCCTGACCTCACAAATGCGCTTCTAAAGGAATGTTCAAAAATTCCCATAAACACACTCCTAATCCTTGTGGAAAGCCTTCTCAGAAGAGTTCAAGCTGTTATAGCTGCAAAGGGCAACTCCATATTAAATTCATGTGCATGTAAAAGCAGATGTACCAGTTTTGGCCTGGCTCTCAGTCTATGCTTTAATTCATCCCAAAGGTGTTCTATCGGGTTGAGGTGAGGACTCTGTGCAGGCCAGTCAAGTTCATCCACACCAAACTCACTCATCCATGTCTTTATGGACCTTGCTTTGTGCACTGGTGTGCAGTCATGTTGGAACAGGAAGGGGTCATCCCCAAACTTTTCCCACAAAGTTGGGAGCATGAAATTGTCCAAAATGTCTTGATATGCTGAAGCATTAAGAGTTCCTTTCACTGGAACTAAGGGGCCGAGCTCAACCCCTGAAAAACAACACCTGAATTCAAGGTGAGTGTCCCAAAACTTTTTTTTTTTGGCAATATAGTCTATTAACAAACAACACATTACACTTTGAAGAAGTTACACTACCAGTCAAAAGTTTGGACACACCTTTTAATTCAATGTTTTTTGTTTAGGGATTTATTTTCTACATTCTAGAACAATACTGGAGATTTCAAAACTATGAAATAACACACAGGGACTTAAGTAATCCATATGTAATGACAACAAAAAACAGTCAGTTGTTATTTTAAGACACGAAGGTCAGGTGTTCTGGAATAGTTCTTGCAAGAACAGTATTGTCAAGTGCATTTGCAAAACCCATCAAGCACCATGATGAAACTGGCTCACATGAAGACCATCCCAGTAAAGCAAGACCAAAACTTACCTCTGCTGCAGAGGAGAAGTTCATTTAGAGTGACCAGCCTCAGAAATCACCAATTAACAGCCCCTCAGATTAGAGCCGTTATGAAGGCTTTACAGAGCATCAGTAGCAGACATATCTCAATATCAACTGTTCAAAGGACATTATTGTGTATTTCGGCCGCCTTCAGCATTGTTTTACAATGTAGAAAGAAATAAACATCAAGAAAGACCATGGAATTAGAAGGTGTGTCCAAACTTTTGACTGGTAGTGTACTGTACATCTGTGAGACTGGTTCATTTCTGGTGTCATGTTATTACTTACAGTACGTTACAGTAGCTATAAAAATATATTTCGCCTCTCTTGAAGTCAACAAAACAAACAAACCAAAAAAATGATCATGTTACCCAGAAACTGCTGACCTTTACAAAACGCTGAAATAATCAACTCTAACATTTTTTTTTAAGCATAATGTTTTCTTAATACATTTATTATTAGAATGAATGTATGCGCAGTGCTCACCCAACACACCCCTGTGAATGTGCTGTTACTATAGGAACCATAACATTAGTATGAGCCCATTAATATAAACCTATCATTTATGTTACAGGCAGAACCAGCGTCAGAGCTGTTATGGGAAAATCTTTTCAACATAATTTGATCCATGATTTAAGAAGTGCTGTGGTGTAAATGGATTGTGTTACATTTAATGTAAGTGTATAGTAGCTAAATGGGCATGGTGTCTCAAAGTGCCATGTTTTATTCTTCAATTATTTTCTCGTTTCTTTTATTCTGGTTCTCCCTGAACCTTCATCTATTAAATAACATATAATTCACATTATCCCTTTTTACCAGTGCATTTTTGTTTCATTCCACCGGCAGAATGGGAATCAACTCATCAGACATTTTCAATCAGTGTAAACAAATGAATTTTTTTATTATTATTATTATTATTATTATAAGTCTGATATAAAATCAGTCGGCTTTCAGTGTGAGACCTGTGAACAGATTTTCCCTCTGTTGTGTGTTAATAACCTTACACAGAATTTTAGTGGTTGAAGATAACCTCTTTTAATTTTTCTTGCTTATAAACAAGGACTTGGGGCATCACAGTGCAGAAATATGTTTGATATCACCATTAAAGATAGAAACATTTGTGTGAAGAAAAGAAAAACTGCAAATACTTTAAGTCCTGAGTGTCTATTTTGTGACATAAGAGTCACTAAGCACTACTGTGGAGTGTGCCATGACATGACAAAGCTGAACATGGACACAACAAAACAGGGAGAAATTCAATTGCTTGGCCTCTTATCTTTAATATCAGAGGACAAGTGTCATTCCAGGGGCTTTTTATAGACTGCATATGTGAGGTCGCAGTCATGGTCATGGTCATGGTCATGTGGCTAAAAGTTGTAAAAATAAATAGTTCTAAAAGAAATCAGTCCTCCATGCAGGTTGCACACTAATAATTGTGTTCCAATTTTAGAAGTCTGTTGTTTTTAGTCATACATTGAATCACAATTTAATGGGAGAGAAAATGTCATACTGCATGGTCCCAAATTCAACTATTGATATAATCCACCTTTCTGGTTATGGTTGTGTTTATGGACTATTTTTAGACTGGTACTTGCTGTATTTTGTAATACATTTCTCTGCATTTACAGTACATCAGCCCAATCCTCCTCAATTTTTTTTTTCTGATAACACAACACTGGCTGCAGGGGCTTGATGAATTTCTGTCATCTACTTGATCTACATCAGTCGATTAATGAAGCAACGTGAGTACATTCTTTACTCAAACTATTATTGACCTTCTTTCAGTGGCTGATAAGTCAAGGATACAGTAAGTGGTGTTATACATTTCAGGATGAGTGACCATGTAATTGTTTTTTGCAGATGAAAAACGATGAATAATGTCCTTAATTGCCAGAGCAATAGAAAAAAATGTGAAAAATTTCGAACAATCCTGGATATTGTAAATGAGCAACCAGGAAACCAGCCAAGAATTGAGTTGTAGAAGAGATGTATAAAGTGCACACAAAAAAGGTGGATTTTAACATGCAGGAAAGGAAAGAGACATGCAACAATGATCATCGGTGGTTGCTATGTTTGGTATCTGGTCTGAGGTCTGAGCCAGGTCTGTTCTGGTGTGTCTCAAAGCCATAGCTTAAATATCTTTGGGAACAAGTCCACAATAAAATAAATCGAACATTATAGAAGTTCATCTTAAGACAACAAGGTCATGGTCATATTCTTGGAATAATATTTTTACAGGAAAAAAAAAGTAAGTTAAAATAAGTACTTAAACAGAGTTGAGTTTCTAAGATGTGAATTTACATAAAAATGAAAGCTGTAACAAAGTGATTAATAATAATAATAATAATAATAATAATAATTATTATTATTAATGTATTGTTTTTTTTCTAGCCTTTTTCCAAGTGCTCAAACCATTATCCTTTACTTCTCTCATCAATAACCTTTACTTCACAGGTTGCAGACTGACAGCAAAAACCTATTAACTTAGTCGATTCATTAGTTACTGTGAAGAAAGTGTTAAATTCATCTTAATATTTTAATCACTGTTGGACACCTATGACAGGATTCAATTTCATGCCAACTTAAGTAAGGTCAAACGATGAAAATCCTAGATTTTACGGTCAAAGAACGTCAGATCGTGAAAAGGAGAGGAGATTAATAAGCGAAGGAAAAGCAAATAAAGAGCTAGAGTTATGAGAACGTTGTCAATTGCATAAATGGGCACGGTGTGTAAAAGATAGCCGTGTAAATATGTAAGCTAGACGGCATGTTACAGAGGACACACTTTATTTCTTCATATTTGAATACAACGTCAACTCATTACAAGGAGCTGTACTTTTTTTTGGTACTGAAATTAACTCACGCTCGCTTTGCTTTATGATGAATGCACACAGTCCGTCAAGCGAGGGGTATAACACTGGACAAGGTGACTTTTTTATGAGCCTCAGTGTTATTAACATTGTTCAAAACAGCAGTCTACACATGAACTCCCAATAAGACCTCGATCTTAGACTCTCTGACTCTCAAGCATTGCCCTCAGAAATCACATCTCTGTGGGATGAAGGAAATTTCTGCGGCATCCTCCCCTCCATAACCCTACCTACCCTCTATGCTAGAGCTGCGGTTTGGAAACTGAAGGTCGTCAATAAAAATTGAGCACCAAAGCAGAATAGCACTGCAGGAAATAACAGAGCAGGCAAAAAAAGAAAAACGAGTTGGCATTCACAGCTGCCCAGAACTGTGATAGATGTCTACGGAATACATTCAAGGCTTATAATTCTGATCATCTTTTGGATGATTATGGTAAGTTCACTTGAAATAAGTATGCAGAAGACGTATAAGCATGCAGAGGAGAACTATAAAATCATAAGAAGTCACATATAAAATTATACAAGATGAAGAAACGTCCTAAAACTTTCCAGTTGAATTAGAGCTCGATATTAATTTTGGCAGAAGCTGCTCGGCCGTGTTACTCACAGAAACGCTCTAAGCGGTTAAGCTACTTTGGAACTTCCTAAGCAAACACCATACTAATTATTGGTAAGCCAACTGTGAATAATTTTTTTTTTTTTTTTTTGTAAAGCAGTAGCTGCAGCTAGGGATATGCTTTGCCCACCAATTAAACTGCCCAGTCATTTAAAAGCAATTTTGGGAGGAAAAACTAATTTAAAAAATCATTGCTGAAGCCTGATTAATTTTTGAATGATAGGCTTATGGCATGTCAAGATTTTATTGCATTTTAGACTGACTTTGTTCACAGTCACAAATATGTGTACATTTATCTTTTATGCATGGGGATTCATATAAATACACGATTAAATACCATATGGCACTGCAATATTTTTCTTACCTTTCTAGATGATCACAGCAAGCATTCAGTACTGCTATATTCTTGATCCATCCCAAGAGATACATCTTTTTTCCCCAATTTCCAAAGATACTTATGTACAGTATTATATGTATGATGTATGTACATAACTGTACAACTGTAAATAATACCTAATTATCAAAAAAAAATTTTTTTTCCAGAATTTCTAAAAATAAAGAAATGTTGTACTTAAAAAAAACCCCAAGATCTAAATGTAATTAATTTATTATAATTAATGAATCCTCTTACATATGCTATATGGCCAAATGTCTGTAGAGATGTCTGGTTCACACCCATATTTGGTTCTTCCCCAAACTTTTGCCATAAAATGTGTTTTTATGTTTGTATTATTACAATTTCCCTTCAAAGAAACTGAGAAACTCAAACCAGGTCCAGCATGACTGTGCCCCTGTGCACAAAGCCAGCTCCATGCAGACATGGCTTGCCAAGAGTGGAGAGTCCTGACCTTAACCCCACTGAAAACCCTTGGGATGAACTGGAATTGACTGCACTCCAGTTCTCCTTGCCCAATACTCACTAATGCTCTTGTCATTCAATGAACACAAATGAACACAGAGGAGGTTATTATAACAGCAAATGAGGGGCGAAGTCTGATAAGGGGTGTTTGGATTCCAGGCGTCCGTATGAGGTATCTAAGCTCGACCATCCAATGATATTATAGAAAATCAAAGTATTTCAATGGTGTTGAGTCGCTAAGTTGTGAGTTAAGGTAGTGCTAATTGGATCAAAACTCTCTCATCAATAACCTTTCCTTCACAGGTTACAGACTGCCAGCGAAAACTTATTAACTTAGTAAATTAATTAGTTAATTTAAGTGATAAATTCATCAGACTATTTTAATCACTCTTGGACACCAATGACAGGATTCAATTTCATGCTTAGGTAAGGTCAAAACAATTAAAATCTTTGATTTTACAGTCAAGGAAAGACAGATCATAAAAACAGAAGAGATTAATCATGAGTGCTTTAGATGAACTAAAAGCCTTTTTGAAGGTGTCTCACATATGAAATAATTTTTTACAGCTTCAGTGTGCTGAGGTGGATATTGCCGTACCTTGAACAAGCATCTCATAGCTTACAGTAGGAGAACACTACTATGGACTGTTTTTACTTCGGGATTTTTTAGAAGCCAACAATGTTTTACTCTTAAGATGTACTTTAGCACTGAGTCAAAGCAAGGAAAGGGTGATGGTAAAGATGGAAAAAATATTCAATAAATAATGATATTGTTTGTTATTATTAGTACTCGTCTTAAACAGTTCTTTTACCACATTCTGTGTTGTCTGTTCACAGTAAGCAACAAAACAGGCAATTATTGAGGCATTTCACAGAATAATGACCTAAGTGTCGAAGTATCGAATTGGCTTATTATTTTACAGTATAAAACTTGGAAAACAAACATATATTATATTTAATATATATTATAATATATATATATATACACACACACATAATATATATTATATATATATATATATATATATATATATATATATATATATATATATATATACATATACATATATATACACCATATCTTTAGGGCTGCTATGGCTTATATATATATATATATTTTTTTTTTTTTTATTTAAAATTTTTGGACTTTTGTGGAACCAACAGTAACAGCACCACCAAGTAAGCAATAACAAACCTAATGGTAAGGAGTTCTTTCTAGCTAAGACTACAGTTACAGGTAGTTGATCACTGACAGTTGGTTAAGTAAATATGCTTGGTGACATGCCCCCAAGATTTTGTTTACATTGGGGGTAATTTATTTAAGCCGTCTTCTCTGACACATCCATTACATTATCATCATCATCATCATCATCATCATTATCATAGTGATTGATAAGATGTGAAAAAACATTGATGAATAAAACATGAATAAGGTCCATTCATTTTTCAATCATTGATTTTTCAAAATACCTTGGGAGAAGAAACTTGAAGTAAATGAACCAAGCTCACGGAATTACACGGAGGGACAAACGGCAAAGCAGCAGGTTCTGTGAGTTTTGGTTTGAAGTAAAAAAAAACTGGCTAATGGCAAACCCAGCTTTTCTTCTTGCTATTTATTACCGCATAACAGAGTCCTGGCTTACTCACAAATGCTGGTATATAATACCAGGATCCATTTTGTTACCGGCTCAGCACTCTTTCACTGGTATTTCATTTCTACCGTAGATGTGGATCTCATATGATATGGAATAGTAATGCTGTGTTCCTTGTCTCAGTGAATTCGCTGAGTGCTGTGAATATGTGCAAATTCAGTAGTTTCACTGTGCAGCTGAGTGCACCGTTTGTGATCGACTGCATGCAAAACATCAAGGCATTTTGTGTCTCGTCATGTCTGTGAGCCAGATGGATCGGAGAGAAGGAAGGAAATGATGAACATACAGAATATTTGACATAGGGCTCTGGATGTATTTGGATGAACAGCTTTCCTTTCCACTGACTTGCCAGATTCATCCATTATGAGCAATGACGTGTAAGCTATGTAAGGTCTAATTTAATATATCACACATTTACAGCCAGAATGCTTTCCTAAAAACCATACAAAACTAGCTTACTAGTCTAAATGCGCTGTTTATGCACTAGAGCTGCAATGCAATACCACGATCTGTGTACCGGTGTGAAGTTTAATGCTATATTTGGACTTAAATCCAAAGCTGCTTGGTCGTGTCAGCATAGTCTACGAACTCTAGCTCTTAATGTCTCACTTAACGCAATTATAATACCAGTTTGTACCTGTGCACAGCATTTTCTGCAAGGCCTGCAAACATTTCCGTCGAGAACAACACTCTTACAGTGACATTCACCAGATTACCAGTCAAACACCTGGACTTAAGCACATCACTACCAGTCTGACAGTATCAACAGACTCTCTGTATTCACAGTCATTCTGAAGTATATGCTGTCATAGTAAATATGTGTAAGTACCAGTCTACACCTAAGTTCCATTAATGGGATGGCCTTTGCCTGAAATTTGCCTGACATTTTTTGACAATGTTTTTGAAATGTCCTGTTGTTCTGGACTATTGAAACCATTGAGTACCTGCACTTCCTTAACTTCCTAACAAAAATGAACACATTTAAAAGTCTCTACAACCCTGACCAGGCAGTTACATGATCCCTATCTCAATGGAGACTTAAAACAAACAACAGACTATATTGCCAAAAGTTTTGCGACACCCTACCAAATCATTGAATTCAGGGGTTGTTTTTCAGGGGTTGGGCTTGGCCACTTAGTTCCAGTGAAAGGAACTCTTAATGCTTCAGCATACTAAGACGTTTCGGACAATTTCATGCTCCCAACTTTGTGGGAACAGTTTGGGGATGACCCCTTCCTGTTCCAACATGACTGCCTGCCAGTACACAAAGCAAGGTTCATAAAGACATGGATGAGCGAGTTTGGTTTGGAGGAACACGATTTGCCTGCACAGAACCTTGCCCTCAATCCGACCGAACACCTTTGGGATGAATTTGAGTGGAAACTGTTCCCAAACTGTTCCCACAAAGTTCGGAGCACAAAATGTCCCCAAACTGTTCCCACAAAGTTGGGAGCATGAAATTGTCCAAAAGCATTGTCCTGAAGCATGAAGAGTTCCTTTCACTGGAACTAAGGGGCCGAGCCCATCCCCTGGAAAACAGCACCTGAATTTAATGATTTGGAGGGGTGTCCCAACATTTTTGGCAATATAGTGTACCTCCTGTTCATATCTATATTTGTACCTGTACCAGCAAATTAGCTCTTCAATCTGAATTAAAGGAGTAACAGCATAGACAGATTTTAATCTCTCTCTCATTTATTTATTGAAGTCAGACACATCACTTGTGCATTTTGTGGCCTCATCAAGTCACATTTTGCACTATGCTTCCTGATAAAGTGTTATCAATGATATCAAAGTTATCAACCCCCTTAAAAGTTATCCGGATCCAAACTGACACTTGCACAGACAGCTTCAGACAGTATTTTCATAGCAAATTAATATTCTCTTGAAGTATATTTCCCAGTCAAAATTCAGTATTTGTCATCAGATTTTAAAAATGAATAACTGGAAAATGCTGCTTGCATAAGAATATTTCTCCGTTAGTACTCAGTAGAATCACAATTTGCTGCAATAACAGTTTTAATTCTCTCCATTCTTCCTGAAGATTTGCACCAGGTTCTTCAGGTTGCCAGAGCCACAGATTCTCAGTGGGTTCCAGATCTGGACTTTGACTTGCCCACTATAGAACATTAACCTTCTTGTTTCTAATCACTCCTGTATTGCTGCTGGCCTTGTTTTCTGCTGAAATGTGGTGTGCCACCCAAACGTTCCTTTATTTTAGCAGACTGAAGCAGTATCTCTTGTAAAATCTCCCGTATTTTCCACCATCCATTTCCTACATATTGAGAAGCAGATAAAAGGCATTCCCTGACTTTGATGCTACCAACACCGTATTTTCCTATAGTAATGATAAATAAGGTATCAATCTCCAGATGTTTGAATCATTTTGCAAACCACTGCATAAATACAGTATATTTAGTCTTCGATGTGAGATTAAGAAATGTTTCGTCATTATCACAAAAAGTGTACACTGATTGTTTACTTAAAAGAACTACCTGCATCTCCACATTAGCCAAACATGTGGCATAGAATCATAGGTCAAAAGCATCAGCATGGAGAATAAATGTGATTTCAGTGGCCTTTGCTGTGGCACAGTTGTTGGTGCCAGACTGGTTTGAGTATTAAATGTCAATCTTCTGGGTCGCTAGAATTTACACAAAGTTATAGAGGTCAGAGGAGAATAGCCAGACTGGTTTGTGCTGACAGGAAACTTACTCAAATAACCAATCCTTACACCCAAGGTGAGCAGAAAAGCATCACAGAATGCATAAAACATCAAATCTTGAGGTTCTGTAGATAGGCAACAACAGTAGCTGAAATTTTGAAAATGACATGGACAAAGGCTAAGACTTATCTTCCTAAATAACACTTAACTTGTTTTACCAGAGGCTAAAAAAATGGAATTTGTGCCAGTTTTGGTTGTGCCCAAAAAACTTGTTTTCAGTTCACACTTCACAGTAGTGGTTAATGGCTCATATGAAAGTAAACACTCCGGGCTTTGAAAATTTGTATTTAAGAAAAAGTATTTTCATCCTACAAGAGCAATATATTCAAATAGATAAAGGTTAGTTTTCCCCCACAAATATTTTTATCTTCAAATTAAATGGTGATATCAAACCCATTTCTCCTCTCAGAGATGCTCCTAGTGCTTCATAAGCATTTCAAATTTGTAGCCATTCCCATCAACAACTAAAATTCTGTGTAAGGTTATCCCAACAGAGGGAAAAACAACTGAAAGCCAAGAGTATCCTGACTAATTTTATGTCAGACTTACGGCAATAAAATATTCATTTGTTTTTACTGATTGAAAATAGTCAATCTCCTTTCTGAAAATGGCAGAATGGAACCCCAGTGTACTGCTAAAAAGAGTTAAAGTAAAATGGGTTCGTTTTTATTTGAATCTGTGACACTGCAATCCAATCCATCCATTATTCAATAAAATCTCACTTGTCTAACAGCAACATCATTCTAAACCAATCACTGTCTTTTGTGACTTGAGAGCCAAGTACAATTGCTTTGGATACAGTTCATTTGCTGAAACACATTTCTACAGCCTTTACTAAAAGACAACCCCCACTGCGATGAGTTCTACATGAAGCTGATTAAATTTTAATAGATATCACTCATGTTGTACACTGAGGCTTGTAGGATGAAGTGCTGTGATTATTCAGGATAGTTGTTCAGAGGCAAGTAATATATTTGTGTCCTGCCATGTCCTTCTTGCTAAACAAATATCTGAAATACACTTAACCAAAGTGGTATGCACATTCTCTGCTTATCAAATTTCACAGAAATGCTTTTCCACACATTGCTGTTAGCATCCAGCTCATGTTACCTAATAAATTAATGCTAAATGTTTCCCAGTAGATCTCATTTAACATTAGCAACATTTGCATTTTTAGCCTTTGCTTTAATTCACTTCTGCTTGCAATTCACCAGCTCCACTAGTTTAATTCATAATGTATATTTTCTTCCCAGACCTCATTCTACTCTGGAAAAGAAGGCTAGCATCTGTTTTCCCTGCCTGTTGTGGTGTCATTAGTGTAATTAATAATATGGGAGATTCTGCTGTCACTTCTTTCTCCAGCTCCAATCCCACAGAGTTTAAATAATCCTTTCTATTTTAGGGAATGGGAGCAGGCTCCAAATTAGAGTGCAGAAAATAATTCAGTATTAGCTGCAAAGAACTACAGGAAGATTAGGCGTATATGAATGTGTGCATTTATTTACCCATGAGTTCAGGAAGTCAGTCACCTTTTCAGGGGTTAGTTCTTACCTGCCCCATCTAAAATAGGTAAATGAGTCTAATACAGGATATTTGTGGCTTAGCAAGGAGAACTGTAAACCTTCTCTGTTCATTTTTTTTAACTTTCAGAGACCTACACTGTAAAAACTTATTACAGAATTACAAAGAAAGACTGGTAGACTTTCCAGCAACTTATTTTCACTGTTTTTACTGTATTTATACTGAATTTACAGTATTTTTCATTTTATAGTGTTGTCTACAGCAATCCTTTTGTTTTTTATATTTACACTCTCAACCAGATCAAATTATATTCTCTCTCTCTCTCTCTCTCTCTCTTAAAGCAACTGAGCAAATGAGGGGTAAGGGCCGCTTGCTCAAGGGTCCAGCATTGGCAGCTTGGTAGACCTGGGATTTAAATTCACAACCTTTCCAATCAGTAGGCCAGTTCCTTAACCACTATGCTACCAAATCCCAGGGGATTTGTATGGGAATTTATAGAGGACTTTCACAATTGATTTCATTACTGTTCTTGTTGATTGAATTCCTGGTCATTAAATAATTAAAAATGTACCGTCAGGGTCGTGCTGTTACAGAAAACCAACCATATTAAAGAATTCAACAAGCCCTGCTATAAAAATGCTTATTATTCTTTATAAGATGATATCTAAGTAAACATGTCTGACGTTTCACCCACAGCAGCCTCAAGTTAAAATATTGCAGCGGCTTCAAATTTCTTGATTCGAATATTACAGGTGCAGCTTATGATGCTGCAGGCTTTCATCTCACACTTCCTTCACTCTCTTTCGTCTGAATGATGACTTTTTCCTACACCTCTAAGCCTTGCACAGCAAAATCCTTCTTGCTATTGAACAGTAGAAAAGAAGATCACACTTGCAAGAAAATATGATTTATGCAAGGTTTAGAAACCAAAGCAGGTTCATTGCAGAACAATTAAGAGGTTGATTTTGGCATCCCTTTTTCTAGTAGTAAGACAGATGAGTGACATATTAAAAGAAATATCAGCTCAAAGTTTTGGGTCTCCTTGAGCTGCCAGAATAACATTCCTCCTTTAGAGAAATCTTCTCTCAAATGGTGTTTGTCTGACCCTTTCTACCAGTATACTGGTGTTCCATGCCACCGAAATGGAAATCAACTTATGGGACATTTTCAACCAGTATAAACAAATGAATTATTTTATCACCACATCTGATATAAAATGAGTCAGGACACTGCTGGGTTTCAGTATATGACCTCTTTTTTTTCTCTCGGTTAGATAACCTTACACAGAATTTAGTGGTTGAAGATAACAGCTTCAAATTATAGATGCTTATGAACAAGCACTTGGGGCATCTCAGTGAGCAGAAGTGGGTTTTATATCACCATTTATTTTGAAGGTAGAAACATTTGTATGAAAGAGCTTTTGGGTTTTTTGGAACTTTCATATGAATATATCACCCCTATTAGGCTAGATAAAAACCAAAATACTTGAAAAAAGACTACAAATTCTTAGCCTGGAGTGTGAGTGTCTACTTTTATATGAGCCATTAAGCACCACTGTTGTGTGTGACGTGACAAAGAAATTCAATGCTGAACATGGACACCCTTTGGCCTTTGGTAGAAAGAACTAAAATTCCAATTCAAACCTTCTATAGGACATCAGGTGAGTACAAAGTCAAGTGCAATTGATTTACATCATTTTCATAATCATCAAACAGTAAATTGTTTCTGCCAAATGCCATAAATATAAGAAAAGACCAGTCACATCTTATCAGGATAAAATGTTTCAGGATCAAGTTGATCAGTCAGAAAAACTATCTATCTATCTATCTATCTATCTATCTATCTATCTATCTATCTATCTATCTATCTATCTATCTATCTATCTATCTATCTATCTATCTATCTATCTATCTATCTATCTATCTATCTATCTATCTACTTAGCCACCCATGGATTCTTTAATTCTTCCATCCATCCATCCTTCCACACATCTATTCATCTACCCACCCATCCTTTCTATCTATCTATCTATCTATCTATCTATCTATCTATCTATCTATCTATCTATCTATCTATCTATCTATCTATCTATCTACATACTTACTTAGCCATCCATGCATTCTTTAATTCTTCCATCCATCCATCCATCCATCCATCCATCCATCCATCCATCCATCCATCCATCCATCCATCCATCCTTCCACATCTCTATTCATCTACACACCCATCCCTTCTATCTATCTATCTATCTATCTATCTATCTATCTATCTATCTATCTATCTATCTATCTATCTATCTATCTATCTACTGTGAATTGTCTAAGAATGTTACAATATGAAGGTTAAAATAAACATCATAACTAATACTGTACTCTATGTTTATTATAGACATGCATAATTGTAACTTGGTATAATTATCGCATCTCACCGCTCTTAACCATTGTTACACTAGATGTACAATTGTGTGTGTTTGACAACTTTTAGTTTCACTTTATCCCTCATGGACTCTCCTAAAACTTACTGTACCATGGATATCAAGAACAAAATGCATATGCAAAAATGTAATTCCCACCCTGCTTCCTGCTTTGCACATAATGCAATGTAGTCAATTACTCTTTGTAAATCACCCGCACTGTTTTCACGCTCAATTTACCCCATTACAAATGCAAATTAGCGCATGTTTTTCGTATCTTAGTAAAGAAGGACCTCGGTTCTTAAAGGAAAATTAAGAGGAGCATGATTAAATATCATTTAAACCACATCATTTTTACAGTTATATTTTTATAATTACATTTGCCGTGTATCCACCTATGCCAATAATGACAGAAATACCAACACACTGCCTTATGTTTGGATCCCCTGCATCTTGAATGGTAATGAGAACAATTTAACCACTTGCTGCTAAAATGTTTTTAGATTTTATGCACCAGATATGAAGCTTGGGAGACAAAGAAAGTCTATGTTCATTAACATGCATTTAAAGTGTTTATTCATCTTTAGCAACTGCCTGGTCAGTGTCACAGTGCTGTAATTTATCCTATTAATTGGTGTATATTTTGGGAAATATATCCAACTTAATTAGTTAGAAAATATAATGGTCAAGTACAAATAAGTAACAATTAGCACAATTAAAAAAATCTGTAATTGATCGTTTCGAGTAATTATGAAGTTGAGTGATGTAGCTGAAGTTGAAAAACTGTCAGAATGACAAAAAAACACCTTTTTGATAAAGTTACACCCACATTGGGCTTAAATCTGTAGGCAGATAAAAGATACACTATATTGCCAAAAGTATTCGCTCACCCATCCAAATAATCAGAATCAGGTGTTCCAATCACTTCCATGGCCACAGGTGTATAAAATCAAGCACCTAGGCATGCAGACTGTTTTTACAAACATTTGTGAAAGAATGGGTCGCTCTCAGGAGCTCAGTGAATTCCAGCGTGGAACTGTGATAGGATGCCACCTGTGCAACAAATCCAGTCGTGAAATTTCCTCGCTCCTAAATATTCCACAGTCAACTGTCAGCTGTATTATAAGAACGTGGAAGTGTTTGGGAATGACAGCAACTCAGCCACGAAGTGGTAGGCCACGTAAACTGACGGAGCGGGGTCAGCGGATGCTGAGGCGCATAGTGCGAAGAGGTCGCCAACTTTCTGCAGAGTCAATCGCTACAGACCTCCAAACTTCATGTGGCCTTCAGATTAGCTCAAGAACAGTGTGCAGAGAGCTTCATGGAATGGGTTTCCATGGCCGAGCAGCTGCATCCAAGCCATACATCACCAATTGCAATGCAAAGCGTCGGATGCAGTGGTGTAAAGCACGCCGCCACTGGACTCTAGAGCAGTGGAGACACGTTCTCTGGAGTGACGAATCGCGCTTCTCCATCTGGCAATCTGATGGACGAGTCTGGGTTTGGTGGTTGCCAGGAGAACGGTACTTGTCTGACTGCATTGTGCCAAGTGTAAAGTTTGGTGGAGGGGGGATTATGGTGTGGGGTTTTTCAGGAGCTGGGCTTGGCCCCTTAGTTCCAGTGAAAGGAACTCTGAATGCTTCAGCATACCAAGACATTTTGGACAATTCCATGCTCCCAACTTTGTGGGAACAGTTTGGAGCTGGCCCCTTCCTCTTCCAACATGACTGTGCACCAGTGACCAAAGCAAGGTCCATAAAGACATGGATGACAGAGTCTGGTGTGGATGAACTTGACTGGCCTGCACAGAGTCCTGACCTCAACCCGATAGAACACCTTTGGGATGAATTAGAGCGGAGACTGAGAGCCAGGCCTTCTCGTCCAACATCAGTGTGTGACCTCACAAATGCGCTTCTGGAAGAATGGTCAAAAATTCCCATAAACACACTCCTAAACCTTGTGGACAGCCTTCCCAGAAGAGTTGAAGCTGTTATAGCTGCAAAGGGTGGACTGACGTCATATTGAACCCTATGGATTAGGAATGGGATGTCGCTTAAGTTCATATGCGAGTCAAGGCAGGTGAGCGAATACTTTTGGCAATATAGTGTATGTAGTTATTAGGATGTTGTCCAGCACCCCCTGGTGGTTCGGAGGGTTGTCTAGAACCAACATTTGGAAAAAAAAAGAAGCTAGCTTGATTCCATCCTTGTTTAGCTGACTGTCACTCATCTCTTTTTTTATATGAATAATTTTTGAGGTGAACGAATACATTTGGCAATATAGCGTATGATGCACTGAACACATCTGTGTACAGATCCCGCCCTCAGAGTTTACTGTGCCTTCTAATATATCAGTTTTTGCTTGTTGTGTTCATTATTTGTCCCCTTTTTTAATAGTAACTATGTTTTATTGTGTACTTTCTCTCATTTTTTTGGTTTTGGAGATGTGCCAGGATGCAGGGCTCTTTAGCTGAAGTTCACACAAACTCTCTAACATCTACCATGGGGACTATAGAACACAAATGGCCAAATTCCCATCTACAAATACCACAAACATCCACAAGGTATGATGCCACTCCAGAGACTGACTCACCAGACTGTACTACCTAGTGGCAGAACCTGCAACTATGTCGAATGTGTGTGTGTGTGCCGCATTTGAATTCCGGAAATTTTTGGATTTCTCCTTGTAGCAATAACAATGAAAGGCTAGGCACATCAGGAGAAAGGTTCAGTGAATGATTCTTCACGGTTTTTGTGAGTTTGGAGTCTGGATTTAGAGTGTGGGTGGTGACTGGAATTCAGGTGTGTTTAGTTGTTAGTCAGGGGCACTGGAGGATGATATCAGATAGTTTTGATGTTTGTAGGCCATGGTGCAGTATGGGTAGTAGTGGTTCCGGCATAGACGAGATAGTCTGAACTTCCCGTTACTTACTCCTTCAATTCTACCTGTTTATTATTTTGTCTCATTTACTTCTTTTTTTCTGTCACCTGTTCCAGCTGTTTATTATTTTATTTGTCTGATGTGCCTAAAAAAACAATTAGCTATGTTCTTTTGTTTGATTTGTCTGTTTTTATTGTTTTGTTGTGTTTTACCTTTTCTTTTCTATGTTTTATTGTGTCTGATATACAGGTGTTTTGTATGTTTTCCTCTCTATCCATGTTTTGTTGCGTCTAATCTTCCTGTGTGTTTGCTGGTTCCACACTGTGTAGCTGTATTTCACTGTGTATGATCTAACTTCCTGTTCTATTGTGACCTCTTTGACTGTGTTCTATCCCTTTTTTCTCTTGTCCTTTCTGAGCTGTGTGTCATCCAGTCTGATCTGTCCTTCCTCACTATGTTTTTTACTGTTTTTCTTTGTCCTCTCAAGTCGTGTTTCAGTGTTTCTGATGTACCTTGTCCTCACTGGCTGTGTTTCATTACCCTTGTCTGTTCTTTTATGGTTTATTGACACCAGCCCCCATCCTGAGTCATGAACACATCTGCCAAGAGGGAAATCAATGCAGTCTGAATCACACAGAGACAGAACACACAACCTGCAGAGAGAGAATGAGGGCTACAACGTGACTTGCACACACCAAGATACACACACACACACACACCCTCTCTTTTTCTCTGAATATACTTAGCTTAGACGACTAGCTTTAAGGCTTACCTGGCCATGACAGTGCAAATTATAACTTCTCTACACTGCTACTATATGGAATCTGAACACAGCTATAAAACCTACGCTAGAATGTTTTAGGTGTAAAATTACCGAATGGAGTCCATCTGTTGTGCATAATTTGCTTCCCCATGCCCATACACATTGATTGTGTTCACAGTAATCATCATTGTTGCAATAATCTGAGCAAAAACAAATCCTATTTATTATATTTTAGATAAATATACCTTTTCATTCAGCATATCATCAGTAATTACATTCTCTACTCTACCTGAATTTGCTACATGCTTGGCAGACCTTTATTTGAGGATCTTCTTTTATTCATCTCTGCAGAACCTCTCAAACTCTCTCAGGTTGGTGGCTTGGGCCACTTTTTCATTAAGACCTGATCACTGGAGTGCTGCCAAGATATTCATCTTTCTGAAGTAAGACTTCAGTAAGACTTGGCCACCTTCTTACCTACAAATATACCTTGCCAACAATGGTTGGTGTTGGACCAAGGCTGGCTTCAAGTCAGCAATTTTATTGGGCCAGCATTGATCCAAAAATTGGCAGAATTATTATGAAAAGTGCTCAGATTATTAAAATTATATTGGGAGGACAAACCTAGCCACCCAAAACAGTCACCGAGCCAACATCATTTACTACCTGGGTGTTCTTTATATCAGTTTCAGTATCTATACCAGATCTGTGCATCAACGCAATCCTGTCTTAAAGATCTGTACCATAATTATTTTTCTCTCTGAGATGCATTGTCAGCTGTGGTACTATATGCTGTATTGTATATGATGCCTCTATTGAAAATGCATCTAATCAGATGTACAACAGGTAAACTATGGAAATTCAATGTTGAGTGTAATATAAAATGTAATGAAAACTTGGAGATAAAGTGGAGATAGTTAAGCATGGGACTGCACCATGATGGAGTGGCCTCGGGCTGAAAAGTCAAGTCAAGTCAAGAAGCTTTTATTGTCATTTCAACCATATTTGGCTGACGCAGTACACAGTGAAATGAAACAACATTTCTCCAGGACCCTGGCTACATAAAACAACATAGAGCTAAGGACTTAAAGTAAGTTGTCCTAGCCACATAAAGTGCATTCTGTACAACCTAGTGCAAACAGACAATACAAAACACTACAGGACAGATACACAAAATAGCACAGACCAGTGTACATTATGTATATTATACAGTACACTGGGCAAAAATCAGAGGTCTAACCACCAACTTTCTATCAATTTATACATTTAATTTATATATTTCTTCTTCTATAATCTTCAAGCTGAGCTGTATATTTGTGTCTGAATTTACAGATGACAGTGAGCATCAAAAAAAAGGAAAACCTCCATGAAATGAAACTCAATAACGGATGTTCTGATTCCAAAAACAAAGCTAATTTTTTGCTGCATACTACCTTTAGGAAACGTAAACACCAAAACAAGATGTTAAAAGCAAGACTTTTTATTAATACTTTATTTTTATGTTTTTTTTTCCCTTCTAAATAATGGTATAATAAAGTAGTTTTAAAGTCTCCCCCCACAAACACCACTAAAGTGCTAACTCTATTAATACAAGACGCTCCACTGAGAGCACTGCTCGCTTTTTTTCCCCTCAATGCTAAACAAACCGCTATTGAGTTGCACCTGAAGGATTGGTGCTAGTCAGCAACTTTATCAACAGCAGAGAGGGAAAGAGAGAGAGAGAGAAATTCAATTGTGTTACGATGATGGATGCACCTGTCGACAAACAGCAAATACCATCATCATCTAGGGCATGAAGAGTGGGAAAGAGAGAGTAGAAAATATAAAGTCTTTAGAAACCAAACCATGTTTACACACACACTAACACGAACAGCCTCAGGAGCTAACCCTACTATTATTATTATTGTATATCTTTGTTATTATTATTATTATTATTATTATTAATAATAATAATATTATTATTATTATTATTATAATCATGGGATATCCCACTTCACTAGCTCTATATACCATTCTCACTCTCTCTCTTATTGCATTAACTGTGTTCTTCAAGGCTAGATGCCATATCTGTATTGATCTAGGATTGATGTTTCTAAATAAAGGACCATTTTAGAAATTTATTGTTAAATGGCTTCCAATCACCTGTTTTGTTTTTTCCTTCAAATATTGAATTCAATATTATTATTGAATATGAGAAGGAGTCTCAGGGGTTGGGGGGCTGGACTACTGATCAGAAGGTTTTTGCTTAATTATTTTTTTAAATAAAACATCCAAAGAGATGCTCAGTTGATGGGTTTTTTTTTTGCCTTGTATTTAATCTCATAAGTCCAGTTTTTAAAGTTTGAACCTGAAACAGGATCCATGTAAACTGTTTAAAGAATATACATTCAGTCACATTCAGTGTTGCCAGATTGAGCTTTTTTGCTTATTTTTTTCTTACCTGTTTAATTGCTTTATTTCGAGATGAAATGGAACAAGTTTAAATCCTAAGATGCCTCTGTTGGGTCCTGAAGCAAAGCTCGTACCCCTCTTAAGTCAATCTGGATCAAATGTAGCATTTGTCAAATGAATCGATGTAAATATGACAAAGATGTCCAATCTTATCCGCATAGGGCCAGTGTAGCCGAAGACTTTGGTTCCCGTGAAATAGGTTATAAGGTGAGGGCTCTAATTGAATTGCTCTTGACATAGCTCAAACTGAAAAATCCCCAGGGAACAACTATTAGGTCAGCAGCCTATTTCTTAAAAACAACATGTTGAGCAAGG
This sequence comes from Hemibagrus wyckioides, assembly GCF_019097595.1. Lineage (NCBI taxonomy): Eukaryota > Metazoa > Chordata > Actinopteri > Siluriformes > Bagridae > Hemibagrus > Hemibagrus wyckioides. The sequence goes on from NC_080727.1 coordinate 8,129,190, forward strand.
GAGCATAGAAAGGGAAAAGACGGAGGAAGAAAGAACTGTAGTAAAGGACAGGAGAAAAATACAGTACACAACACAACAGAAAAGATATAAGACGCAGAAGATGAAGTTATTATGATGGCTGACTTTGTATAGCATGCTGTGTGTTTGACTTTCTCTGCATAAAAGTGTGTGTGTGGGTGTACTTGAACGTCGTTTGGCCCTAAAACAGTACATAATGCAGATGCTTTAATGCTTTAATGTATCTGCCAACACAAAGCCATCACTCATCATAAGACACTCTTGAATCTTAGCCTTCACCAAACTAGAGGGAAATTCATTGCATCCTGAAGTAGAAACGTTAAATGAATGAGTTTGCACAAAGGCACACAATACCACTTGCCCTTTGTATTGTTATATTTACATATTTATTGATTTTGGTAAAAGGAATAAAGGTTGCTAAAGTCTCTCTTGTGAGATAGTAAAGAGAGAAAATAAGAAGAGACTGTTGGGCAACAACCAAACCATCATCAGCTGAAATGTAAAATGAACAGAATCAGAAGCTACACTTATTAAAGTGGGAACAAAAATGATTAACTAATAATGAATAACAATATTTCTTTTAGAAATCTTGGTGAATCTGGATGTTTCTCAACGGCTTAATACTAAGCTCTATACATACAATAAATATACAAATATATACAAGAAATAAAACATTTAGAGGAAATCAGTGACAGGGCTGTTAACAGCCAGGAAGTGCTTTATTACTTTTATACTACATGGCATGACATGTGGTAGAGTGATATGTTGTATACTTAATCTATTTATCCATCAGTTTTCTGTACTGTTTATCCTATACAGATTTCCAGGGAACCACAAGTCTATCCCAGGGCACAATAATAAAAAAAAAACATGCAAACTCCATGCATACAGGGTAGAGATGGGAATTGAACCCTTAACCCATGACCCACATTACCTGACAAGATAAAAAAGAGAAACTGCAAAGCTACCAACCAACCATGTCTGAAAATGTAAAGTTATAAAGAACTGACATTGCAGACTCCTTCCACCCAGTGGTCAATAACATGTCCTCACAGAAAGCTTGTGATATTATAAGTATATTTATACAGAAACTAAGAGTGAGAAAGACGGCATATGATTCGTTACTATAGAAACTACAACATATTAACACAAGATGAACCTGTGATATCAATTCTTCCTGACCAATCAGAATCAAGCATTCAACATCGCTGTTTTAGAAGTTTGTTTATGTAATATTGAGGTTGTTCAGTCATGTCATAAGGCAAAGAGGCTAATTAGTGTTCTGTTAGTTAGTTAGTTAGTTAGTTAGTTAGTTAGTTAGTTAGTTAGTTAGTTAAAAATACAATACTTCTACAGTGTAGTAAATATTACAGTCTAAATAATGAGGTAATAATAATGAGGTCACAGTAATAAGAGCAGTTTATATCACCTAAATGTTTTTAAAGACAAATAAAACAGATATGATTGTTTTTTTATTATACATAAAATGCTGTAAGCATAGTAGATTGAAACAGCAAGAGTGATATCAGTGTTGGTGGTGATAGCAGAGGAAGCTGTGGTTTGTTTTATTGTTGAACACATTTAGGTCTTGCTATGCACACTTTAACAAAAAAAAAAATCCTGCTATATCCACGATACAGCCCTGCTATTACACTGTGGTCTTTCTAGTTGCGTGTCTCTGGCTTTCAAGTGAGGGATTATGGGAGTTGTAGTACAGATGGAATTGAATAAAGTGGACTTTATAGTATGAGTGAGGATCAGTGTAAGAACTCAGAGATCAGAGAGCTTCTGTTCAATCCTCACATGGTCTACAAATCCCTCATTCCCCTAGTCTTTTTTGCTTAAATCTCTCTATACGCACTGCAGGGGAAAAAGAAAGGAGAAAGAGGAAAGCACCAAGAAGGAATATTTGATAGACAGATGTAGATAGATGGTGAATTCACAGCGAATTCACATGGATTTGGGCAGATTAATGAGCTGCCAAGCGGACTGGCAACACGGCAGAGAGCAATCGTTTACGCTGAAATACGCACTCAAATATATTAGCCCTTCCCTACCCCACCACACACACACACACATGTACATCAAAACATATTCAACACACAGTGGAGTATTTATGGCACATCATCTATACATAAGAAAAAAAACAAAGAAGACTCATTTACTAATCATGCCTTTAGATTAAATACCTCTCAAATTAGCTTTTTCATTGTTGTTAGCTGCCTTTGACTTCCATTTCTATTCAATGAAGATTAATCATTAATGCCGATCAATTATTAAAACAAGTCCATTATAAAACTGAGATGTTTCTGACACAATTATCACCTATATCGGCATGAATAATGCTTCTATTGTTCGAGAAAAGTGCTTATGTATCTCTCCACTTTCCTCCCAGCACAAGTTTGAACTGTGATATACAGTAGTTATGACCTAAACTAATTTGATAAACCCTTAAAGCTATATAAATAATTTACTAAATAAACACCGGGTGACTAACAGCAGCTAGTGCTAATATAAATGAACGCTATATAAATGAGGTGATAAAACATCAGCAGATTTACTCATAAACAGTCCATAAAGAGTAGTTAAACAATGCTACGTGTATCTGAACTCTAATCTCTGGGCTGTTGCTGGATATATTTAGTTGTATCGAATGATTGCCATGCACTGATATGTTAAAGAGTCATAACCTTCCTTATGTTGTCATGAACGACAACCTGGGATTTACAACCAGTAGAAGGAGCCAATGATTTGAATTTTAGCTATACATATTAACATTACACATTAGTTGTCGCAGCAACATGTTATTATTGCATCGACGATCATTTGTATGAATGTGTTTACAGTTTTTAAAAAAATGGGATGCCATACACTGGAGTTTTTCCCTTACTGCAACTGAATCTATAATAGTGTTAGATGGTAATGTTGTAGATTCTAAGCAAAATATGTCAAGCTACCCAAAATATAAAGATAAGTTCCACAGGATCACTCGTACCTCAGAGATGTAGAGATGTTAAGGATGACAGTCTGTGATGGATTTGAGAAATTCTGTGATAAATATATTTCAGGGAGGATATCTACTCACATCAAAGCATTTTCACTCTCCCCCTCTCTCTCTCTCTCTCTCTCTCTCTCACACACACACACACACACACACAGTGTGCACACTTACACTTATCGATTTGCCAGACATACACAAACACATACACAAAGCAGAAAAATTGAAGAGCAATGGTAGTCGCTGTGGTGCAAAACTTACTGCTAGTTGTTTTTCATGCTAAAATATAACTAGCTATTCACACTATAATCAAGTTCACCTCTTAATGAAAACACTGTGTCATAAATATTAAACCCATACCAGTGTCTCAATAGCTTACCAAGTTAAGCATCATTTTTTGTTAATGCTAGCTAGCTAGTTTATTTTGTGTTGTCTTTTACATATGGTGCAATGTTTCCTACCCTAGACCAGTCTATGTGTTGTATAAAGAGGTAAAGAGCATGTGTGTAGCAAAATATTGTTGCATATAATGTCACAATATTGTTATTTACATATGTGTTCGATTTCTTGCATGGTTGCTGAGAATCGTCTAGATTCTACTACCTTGGTAAGTTTCTGTTTATTAGCTAGCTATCATCCAAACATTTATTTATTTTTTTTTTTTTATTTATTTCAAAACTTCGGGTCGATTTCTACCTCTGCATTGTCTTCTAGCATCCCCTAGCAGACAATGTGTTCAGGTGCCACTAACATTGTTGAATAGTTTTGCTTCACTTTACCATGTTTGTGTTCATCGCTGACTCTGCAGCTTTGGGGTTTGGAATCCATCTTTCCTCCACAGATACCTAGTAGCTGGTGGAGTTAAATGGCACTTCGGAAGAGTGTTCTCTGGTCAGATGAAACAAAAAACTGAACTATTTGGTTATAATGATCAGAATATGTTTGGTAGAAAAGGGTGAGGATTTTTATCTTAAAAAAAAAAAAAGCAAAAAAACATGAAGCCCCATTATGAAGCATGGTGGTGGCAGTATCATGTTCTAAAGATGTTTTGCTGGTATCATAACATTTTCAACTTCTTTCACAAGAATTTGTGAAAAATTGAATTTACTAGGGGTGTGTAAACTTTTGTACTCAGCTATACAGTTAAAAATATATACACTATTTCTCCTTTTTCTTTTCTTTTTCTTTCTTTTTTTTTTATTTAAGATATTTTCGGCTGTGCCTATTGCCTGAGGTTTGCGGACCTGGTTGGAGGTGTCTCTTGAACCTTTCAATCCAATTTCTCCCACAGCAGCTGGATTGGGTTTCGGTCAGGTGACTCAGAAGGGCAATCCATTACAGACAGTGCTGCTTCCTTCTCTTCAGACTTCTTCTGGCCAGCGTTAAGGTGTGTTTGGGGTCAAGAACCAATCATTTCTTAAAAAAATGATGAAGTAAGGTGACAAAAAGGCAGTGTACAAATACACACACAGAAACACACACATACAAATACACAAACACATGCAAACACACTTGTGTATTTAGACCATGATTAAATGGATGTGGTAATATTTGGAGAGTTCAGTCTAGTGAAACGCTTTTAGGTTGTGTTTGAATTTGCCAGGTCCCACACACTCTGTATCTTTTAAACACACATTTACACACACACACACACACACACGTTAATATAATATTCTAACAGATATAAAATGCATTTACTCCCTTTCATGTCTATTATAATATATTACAGTCATAATAGCAACTCATAAATAATACGAATTGACAGGGATTCTTTGAGGATTTTTTGCAAGAACACATTTTTGTTGGAAACGCTTACTCTGAAAACCTCTCATGGAAATAAAAGCCTTCCTTTTTTGATTAAACATGACGGGAATTTTGGATAAAACTTTATCTGGAGACCTTCACCTCAATACCAAACCCTTTCTGTTAGAGGCTATGAAGCTATCTATCACACTCAAATAAAACTCCATCAAAGAAATGTCTCATACGAATGTTAAATAATAATTTTCTTTAAAAAAAAAAAAAAAAAATGAAGCGAGTGAGCATGTAACCTTGGTCAGTTTTTAAATACTTCCCACTACGGTAGGAAAAAGTAGAGAAAAAGCTGGTGCACCACCTGCTTCTGGGCAAAAAATCCTGATCACAGTCTGCATGAATAACAAGCTAGAGCTGACGGTTGGAAATGCAATCCAAATATATCCAACACCACATGTCTAATTGAACATGCAATCAGTAAACCAGCAGAAGTTGATAAAGTGAAGATAGCCTCATTATTCTGCATTGCATACTCAATAGCAAAAAACCCACATGCCATATGTAGCATATGAGGACTTGGTGATTCTCCAACAGCAAAATGGTCGTATGGACTCTGCACTGCACGATGCCAAAGATTTAACTGCTCAAACTGCAAGGAAGATTAAACAGAATGCTGGGGAAAAAACAATATATTTAGGAATATAATATCAGTTTCCGGCTGTGCTCCTATAGTGTTCTTGGCTCCAAAGTACTGGTGATCTAGTTCAAGAGGTCCGTTTTCCGTTGTGGACTTGCCTGCTGTAATTTACTGGATTATGCCATTCATCTGAATATTTAATTGGCTTGTCCCCAAAAGCAGAAACTGGAAGAAAAATGGCAAATGTCATGATGGGTAGAATTTTTTTTCTCTGGTGTTGCCACCTGCTTGCAGTACAAATGCCTTTATCTCCTAGTCCGACACAGCCTCAGTCACATAATCTCAAAATTGATAAATAATATTAGTTTCTTATTAATTTGACTCTTAAAAACCATAAATGCATATATTTAATGGATATGTATACACTCTCAATGAACTGCTATGAACTAGCTGACCCTTCATTCAAGCAACGCTTGATTGATTGATTGCTTTTTTATGCTAGTGAGTAGCACAAACCTGCAATAACATGGTAACAGAGCAACCAGTGATATTTCATAAAATATTTCTCAATTCTCAATAGCAAATGAATTATGACATTGTACAAGTCACAAATACAAAGGTTTGGTTTCTCAGAAAACCCAGTCCCAAAGTAGAGGATGCCCAGTGTACGCCAATAGCCAAACACATTAAATAGACACTTAGTGTTTCAAATATGTCATTTTTCATAAGTATTACTGGTTTTATCTAGTCTACTTAGATAAAAAAAAATGGTTAAAAAAATCCCAAATGGTTAAATTTTTAAATCTTCAATGTAACTGGTGATATCAAACCCATTTCTACTCTCTAAGATACCCCAAGAGCTTGTCTTATAAGTTCTCTTCAACCACTAAAATTCTAAAAGTATAAGGTTATCCCAACAGATGTAAAAACGAACATCTCACACTAAAAGCTAACCGCGACCTCAATTAATTCGTATCAAACCTGCATCAATACTTAAATAATTCATTTGTTTATGCTGATTGATAACATTGGGGGAAACAAAGTCAATTTCCATTCTGCCAGTGGAATGGAATACCAGTGTCTCTGGTAAAATGAGGTAAACAAAAGTGTTCCATCTAGTATAGGCTCCGGATCCACAACAAAACCCAGTCTCTAGATGTAGGCAGTCAGTACAGGCCCACAAATATCCAAGGCATAGCACAGTTCATACATTTTGGCAACTCAACAGCCTTTACAAAACAAAGCAGTAAGATATAATAGAATACAACAAAAGTAAATTCAATAACTACAATGATATTTATTTAATGGTATTCTTATGGATATCTGAGATTTTTGGTCATGTGGAATTGAGTGATTTGTACCCAAACAGCAGCACATTAAAGAGACCGACTGCAAAGTGCCATGAGTCTCTTGCTACTTATTACGGTTAACAGGTAAAAGTTGACATTAGAAGTGGTTTAGTGAAGTCTTTGGTCAGAATGGTTTAATCAAATCAAATCAAATCCGGGCCCTTGGGTAAGACCCTTAACCCTCAACTGCTCACTTCAGTTGAATGTCACAGACCAGACAGATACAGTAATTTGATTGCTTCGTGATTGTGCACTAAAAAAGCAAGCTGTACACTATTCATTATGCAACAAAGTGGAATGACGCTGCTTTTGCCTCTGAAACAGTAATTGTCATGTTTGGTATGAAACCAGTACCATTTCTCTTCTGTAAGTCATTGCAAGTGAAAAAAAAAGGAAAGCAGGTCCTTGATGCCTCCCGAAGGCTTGAGTTCCATTGAGTTTCCTTAAAAATCAATACAAAGTTAAGGCAAATTGATTCAACAAACTTTCTTGAATTACTCCTCAGGAACATAGAGGAGTGGTGATTCACTGCTGCATTACCAACATGTCCAACCCCAAGCGCTGAAAAATCGTCCAATACATGAACTTTCCTGAATAATTTAAAGTTCTGGATATGCCAGAATAAAGTTTTGGAAACACCTTGTCCAGGTGATAAAAATAGAATTAAATTTATCAAACAACTGGGACGGCATTTTGCCTTTAACCTTATTTACCAGCAGAGTGGAAATCGACTTATGGGACAGTTTCAGTGTAAATAAATGAATTATTTTATTGCCAGTAGCAAGTTTGATATAAAATTAGTCAGGGCACTGTTCGTTTCAGTGTCAAATGTGTGTTTTTCCCTCTGTTGGAATAACCTTCACAGAATTTAGTGGTTGGCTCATATTTTAGATGCTTATGAACAAGCACTTGGGGCATCTCGGACAGCAGACATGGATTAGGTATCAGCATTTACTTTGAAGATAGAAACTTCTTCATCTTCAAATGTTTTTGGAACTTTTCTATGGATATATTGCCCACTGTAAGTTAGATACAAACAAAAAAAAACTACAAAATCTTAAAAGGCAGAGTGTCTTCTTTCATATGGGCTATTAAGCACCACTATGGAGTGTGTAGTTAAGATGTTGGTCTACTGAGCAGAAGATCATGAGTTTAAATCTCAGGGCTGCTATTGCTGGACTCTTGAGAGATGGACTTCATCCCTCAACTGCTCAGTTGTATAAATGAGATAAATGAAAGTTGCTCTAGATGAGGGAGTCTGCCAAATGCTGTAATTGTAAATGCAGTGAGGCAGATGGTACAGAGATAACGGCTGTAAAGAAAGCAGGCTCAATGTCCTTTGTTAGTCTGAAAATATTTTTGACTAAATGAAGCCAACTCAAGAGTGTGGGGAAAAAAAGTCTTTTTAAATGTCTTTTAGTTAGAAAGTTATTGTTTGCTTTAATTTTACCCCTGCTGGTTGTTTTTAACATGGAATTTCAGCGAAAGAGAACATTCAGTGGGTTGAACATTACAATCGATTGAGCATGGTGGAAAATCCTCCTGGACCCAGACCTTTGTTGTAGAGTATGCTCCATTCAAAGACACCTGCTCATTGAACCATAAAGTGTGGTCTGTGCTCTGCTGACGGACATGAGCTTCCACGCTGCACACCTTCAGATCCAGAATCTATTTCAGCTGAGCCTCCTGGACTTAAAAATTGTAAGGAATATCCTTGTATGATCAACAAATGTAATATTCTGTACACTAAAGCACTGTGAAAAGTGTATCCTGTGTATGGCTGTTCATTGATGTGTCATATGATATGTTCACAAACTCTTATTATGGAAAATTATATTACCCATCAACCCTTGCATGTCACATGACCTGGTCCTAATCAGCACCCCTAGGTAAGTCGTAGTTCTTGTGCACCTCATGATCATAGTGTTGTTGACGATCTTTAGGTTTTGTTTATCTTCACTATTTCTCGTTCCTTTGTACACCTTTCACAATAAAAGTCTGCTCCTGCATCTGCTGTCTGTATAATTATCTCTAGTAGTATTTAACTGCACTAATAAAAAGCTTTAAATATTAATCGGTACTTGGCTTTGACTACAAAACAAACAGGCAACTCTATCGCATGAACAGTGTACTGTATCCTGCTGTATTCTACTCAATATTCTACTGATTTAACCTTATTTAGATTCAAATATCAATAATTTACGTGCTCATGTGTAGAAATTACCCATGTGTGCTGATTCGTGTTATCACATATCAGCGGTTAATCTCTGTACTGCTGTACAGTTTCAATATCATACTAAACTAATGGTATTAAAATTCTAATAGCGATCCACTGATGCGTGTAGAAGTTATTCATGTCATCAAATGAATATCACATGCTAGTTCAATACTACTGTAGCATACGCAATGCAAGACAGTGAGTGGCATTAAATAGTCACACTAATGACGTGACCTTCACTTGAATTTTTTGGGGATTTAATAGCCTGCAATCCTTCACCTTGGCCAAGCTTTTCAATGAAACATGGTTGCTCGCCAGCCTTTTGTTAAGAAAAAAAAAAAGTGATGTAGTTTGCTTGAACATATTTTGACATGCTGCAATTCACCAAACCAATCCAGAATGAACTTCAGGAGTTGTACAATCATGCACGGATTCTTGCTGTCAGACACCCACATTGGGTTTCTGAGCAGTGAAACTGCGATTTTGAGCCAAAATAGAACCGTCAGATCTGACTCAGCCCCTGTGTGTCTGACAGGCAGGCTGTCTGGCCATCAGAGGGAATTTAGGAGGAGAGGAACTCAGTGTACTAAAACCCTCTGGCCATTAGTCTGGGAAGGAACTGTGTGCTACTGATATGACACACTGCACTGCTGAATGTCAAGGGAACCACACACACACACACACACACAGGACATATAAGAGCATCCACCTGCACACGAAATATGAATGATGTCACTCCTGCTTGACTTTATGGTGTTATACATTGGTGTCACTGACTGGCCTGCTATGACAAAACCCTGAGGTTTTTTTATGAGTCTCGTCATTTCTGTTGTGGCTCATCGTAAAAATCCCTTGTGCAAAAAAAGTGTGAAAGAGAGTCATTTTTAACCCACCTGTGCAGAAGAAGTGTTTTTGTCATAAGCAGAAAATAAATGAGAACTGGATTGATGGATGGATGGATGGATGGATGGATGGATGGATAGATAGATAGATAGATAGATAGATAGATAGATAGATAGATAGATAGATAGATAGATAGATGTGTGGATGGATGGCTAAGTAAGTATGTAGATAGATAGATAGATAGATAGATAGATAGATAGATAGATAGATAGATAGATAGATAGATAGATAGATAGATAGATAGATAGATAGATAGATGTGTGGATGGATGGCTAAGTAAGTATGTAGATAGATAGATAGATAGATAGATAGATAGATAGATAGATAGATAGATAGATAGATAGATAGATAGATAGATAGATAGATAGATAGATAGATGAGTGGATTTGGATGGATAAATAGATAGATTGGTGGGATGTGTGGATAGAGGGGTGGGTTTGATGGAGGGATGGATGGATAGATGTGTGGATGGGTAGATGGATGGACGGAGGAATGGAAGAATGAAAGAATGAATAGATGGCTAAGTAAGTAGGTAGCTCTGCCAATAGAATCGCCTGCAAGGTTTCTACTAATGAATTCAGTGAGACTTGTCAATAACTCAGACAGAACTATGCAGGGTCTCAGCTGGAATAAATGAGTACTCTTATACAGAATTTACAAATTTGTAAAACTCTATTATTAACTACTCAGGAAATTACTGAATAAGTGATCATAAAATAAAAGTCTGGTAGTTCATTAGGAATCAAGCAGTACTTTCTAAGTTTTATACATCTTCTGGAAAGCATTTTTGACTTTTTTTTGCCTACTTTTTGTTTTTGTTTTTTGTTGTTTTTTGTTATGGCTAAAATAGTAAACAAAAAAAACATACTGTATTTTTTTCCATCTGTTTAACTGCATCAACACTTATGCTAGGGTCAAAATGACCTGTCTGCAATTTTTTTTACATAAATTAAAAGCATTTTTCTACATGGAAATATATATGCGTGGCTCATTTTCATGAATAAAAAAAGCTAATTTCCTTTGATGCATCTGCTATTACCATTACAATACAGCACACAGCTTTTATGCAATATGCAAAAGAGTAGAAACATATTCCATAATATCAATTGTCACCAACCAATTTTTTTAGAAAATAAACCAAATGTGTGAATTTGCTCTGTAATTCACCTGTGTGCATTATGTCTTGTCATGCTTGATTCAACCTAGAGCATCCCCAGGCATAAGAAGGCTTAATTGAGTCTCGTTATTGTTCACCCAAAAATATAGATTTATTCAAGGTTGGTTATTTAAAAAAAACAAACAAAAAAAACATTTACTGCCACAGTTATAAAGCTGACCTGTGGAGAATACATCCATTTCTAAGTAGCTAACAAAAAAGCAGACAAATATGGAAATGATGAACACAATGAGAAAAAAAACAGCATTTTTAATGAATTTAAATGTGTACATCAGTTCCATGTAATTGAATTGTGTAACATAATATACTTTTCGTACCTTGATCATGGAGTTTCATACCAGAGCCCGGAATATAACTGAATATACGGAATATAACCAGATCAGACATCAAGAGACTACAATCAGTCAGGACTGCTGAAAGGATTATTGGTGCCCCCATGCCTAACCTTCAAGATTTTTTACACCTCCAGAGTGAGGAAAAGGGATTTGGACCCCTCACACCCAGCCCACTCTTCTGGTTGGCACTACAGGGCACGGGCCACCAGAACAGCCAGGCACAAGACTAGATTTTTTGTCCCGCAGGCTACATTTAGCCTGAACAATTAAACATTAATGAAACATTCATAACGATACACCATCCATCACAACTGACACATTTAAACATAGAATCCGGACATTGGATAGCTGCACACTGGTAAATAGCATATCTGCACACTCGTAAATAACATTTCTGTACATTGATTTAAACAATAAGATCTGTATATTTCTACTTCACTAAAAAAGTGCATCTGTGATTCCTATTGTTTGTGTGCACTATCATGTATATTTGCACTATGTCTGTAATTTCTTCTGCACTGGAGCTCCTGTCACCTTAAATTCCTTGTGTGGGTAAACGTTTAGGATTTAATATATAATGTATGGCATTACTGATAAGAAATGAAATACTTTTACGTCGAACATTTTAGGGTTCCCGCAGAGGGTTCAACTGAAGAAGCCTTCAGAGATTTTACATTTTCTCTTTATTAGGATTTTATGATGTTGATCATATGCACACATTATAAATTTAAGAGTGAAGCATGTCAAAGCAGCATGAAGCAGCTGGACTTGACAGCGCGTGGGTCATGAACGCTGCAGGTGAGATTGTGAGTTATTGTTCTCTCGTGCTCCCGATGTGCCCTACTTTTATCTAAATGATGGCACAGCAAAAATAGTTCTGATTATTCCTGGCACACTTTCAGACGGACCACAGGGGGTCTGGAGTGAAGGTCAGTCAAATACACACGCACACGCGCACACACGCGCACACACACACACACACACACACTGGTCACTAACTGTGATCTAGTTCTCTATTATTTCCTAAGGTCAGATCAAACACTGCTCACTCATGCAATTATCCCTGACCTTGATAGGCAAACAGAGTCAGACATGTCTCTCTGTCTGTCTCTCTCTCTCTCTCTCTGACTCTCTGCCTCACACACACACACACAGATGACAGGACCAGTGGGAAGCTGGAAGGATAAGTATGATCTTCTGTCAGACAAGAGTGGCATGTTGATTGCAGTAAATGGGCCACTTTATAATTCAGTTATTCACACAGAAGCAGCTAAAAACTCTGGACCTGCTGATGGTCATGGAAGCTCTCGAGATGCTATAATAACAATATTGCATAAAACACTGTCCATTTGTGTCTGTATGACAATAACAGGATTTCACAATATGAAATTCTTCTTCTTCATATTATTATTATTAGTAGTAGTAGCAATAGTAGTAGTATAGAAATTATCAAATTTGTGAGCTAATTAAAACTGAAAACTGATAGAAACATTAAAGTAAAAGGGTTGTATAATACTATATAAAATTGTTTTAAAACACAACTGTACAGCATTGTCTTGCATTGCACTGTCTTGTCTATAATAATAATAATAATGATAATAATAATAAATACTACTACTACTAATAATAATAGTAATAATAAATAAATAAATAAATAATTCTTTCTAAAAAGACCCATCTAACTTGGTATAAAAAAGCCCACTGGGTTTTTTAATAAACTCTTCAAAATGGTTTGATTTAGAATTATAATTCTGTATATGAACATACACACATATCATATGTCATGATCAGGCATGACATTATGAGCAGTGACAGGTGAAGTGAATAACACTGGTTATCTCCTCATCATGGCACCTGTTAGTGGGTGGGATATATTAGGCAGCAAGTGAACATTTTGTCCTCAAAGTTGATGTGTTAGAAGCAGGAAAAATGGACAAGTGTAAGGATTTGAGCGAGTTTGACAAGGGCTGAATTGTGATGGCTAGACGACTGGATCAGAGCATCTCCAAAACCGCAGCTCTTGTGGGGTGTTCCCGGTCTGCAGTGGTCAGTATCTATCAAAAGTGGTCTAAGGAAGGAACAGTGGTGAACTGGCGACAGGGTCATGGGTGGCCAAGCCCCATTGATTCACGTGGGGAGAGAAGGCTGGCCCGTGTGATCCGATCCAACAGACGAGCTACTGTTGCTCAAATTGCTGAAGACGTTAATGCTGGTTCTGATAGAAAGGTGTCAGAATACACAGTGCATCACGGGTCAGGGCTGTTTTGGCAGCAAAAGGGGGACCAACACAATATTAAGCAGGTGGTCATAATGTTATGTCTGGTCGGTGTATATAATCTATATTTGAAGATATAAACCACACCAGTGAATAATCTGGTAAACATTCATTTAAGGTGAAATGATTTTATTAGCTTATTTATAGAGATGACAGGGATACATGAAATTGAAAAATGACTTCTCAAAGTGGGTTAAGTTGGATGTTAAAGCATTCTCTAAAAGCACAATTGCCCCCTGCCTGGCCCTCCCTGCTTATGCTACTATGGTCAAGAACTTCCACTGCATGCGTAATCACCTAAAGACATTTAAAATGCATTTTGAAGTATAAGGGTATATCTGCCATAATAGCTACAGCCACATAGATAACATTATTGTGTTTATAGAACAATAATTGCAAATTTCAGGTCAGTTCCACGGTAATTGGTGGATGCATGGAAAATGTCAAGAAAATGCTCTGCATGTGAAGAAAGGTGCTCTTTGCTCACCAGGATCTGCTGCACACAGAATAATATCTTTTTACTATAATCTTTGGATGCATTAACCTCTTCAACTCGCACAAACTGTCTTTGGTTGCAGACATTTCCATTTCAGTCTACATTTAGCAGACGCTTTTATCTTAGTCGTGTCTCCAGGGATGCTGGGACGAGCCGAGTTATGCGGCTGGAAGGTGGTGTGGAGCGGGGTTGAATAAATGCAAATCCCCAAGTGTAAATATCACAAAGTAAGATTTCCGATTAGTTTCACTTATATTGTGTAGTTACTGAATTCTTTATAGTACATAATTAATAATAATAACAATTTTGAAGATAAAATATCTAATTAATAAACTAAAAGTGCATTTGATTGTTGATTATTATTATTATTATTATTATTATTATTATTATTATTATTATTATTATTATTATTTAATAAATTAACACATTTATTATATAGTTTTTTTTTCTTGAATTATTACCAAAGCCCATGTATTTGAAACGGCTGTCTACACGGGCTTTCCATACCATTGCGTAGTTACTGAATTCTTTATAATACATTATTAATAATAATAATAAAAAATTTAATTAATAAACTAAAAGTGTAATGGGATAAGCTGAAAGAAGAAGAGGTAATTGGATTATTAATTTATAATAATAATAATAATAATAATAATAATAATAATAATAATAATAATAATAAATATTGTTATTATTATCATCATCATTTTATAAATTAATACATTTATTATATTGTTTTCTTTTTTTTTTTTTGCTTTATTACCAAAGCTCTCGTATTTGAAACACAGAGCTGCACATGATCCATGAGCTCAGATATTACACACGGCAGTCTACACATGCTTTCCATACTATATCTATTATCCCATTTTCATTACTACTTTATTAGTTGAAGTGAAGTTCATTGAGGGATCAGTGTATCAATGAGGGACACCAGGTGTGCAATTATCCCACTGGATATTGCAAACTAATTCAAATTTCTATTTAATGCTATTGAAAAATGGCAGGTCAAGATATTTATAGCTGTAAAGTGGAGCAATAAAATACTTAACAGTTTTAGAACATAACAACCATAAACATTAACACATGAACCTCTCATTACCATATACAGTATGCCTCTGTGAAGCACTCGGTGGACCCCACTGGCTGTTTCTATCTATCTATCTAAAAATGAATAAAATTAGAATGAATAATGTATAAATATATTCAAAAATTATTTTGGAAAAAACATTTATCTCAAGATAGTACACTAATAATAATAATAATAATAATAATAATAATAATAATAACATCAATAAAGGTTAATTTTTTATGTATTATTTATTTATTTGTTTATTTATTTGTAGCTGTGTGTACAGTTACTATGAGTTCTTTATAGTTCTTTATGAGTTCTTTAGTGACTAAAGAAGATAAGATGATGACATGAGATGAAACCTTTATTAATCCCCCTTTAGGGGAAATTTAGAGATAAATATATAATGATGTGCAATAAATATATTAATACAAAAATAAATAATACATTATTTATCTTTCTATCATTGGTGTGTGTGTGTGTTTCCTTTAATAGTGTGAACCCAATGCCTTATGCACCTGTACACACCTCTAACACACTACCTGAGTAAATCATAGTGGACATAATCAGCCAATCTCACTCTTTTAAAGCTCTGATGTTTGGATCTAAACTCTGAGCTTAGATGAGATAAGCGCACACACACACACACACACACACACACACACAACTGGAAAGATGTATCAGTTCTGTTTTATAGACAGCCGTGATATTTCCTTACTTCTGATATTCTGACTTTCAAGCTGACAAGTTATATCACTCTCTTTTATACTCTTCTCTCTCTCTCTCTCTCTCTCTCTTTCTCTCTCTATCACACACACACACACACACACAGACATAGACATACACCCACATGCATCCTCCTTTTGCCACGAGGGCCATTTTGATGTGCCTGACTTCAGAGGTGACACTTCAATTTCAGAGACCTGGAGACTCTGGCTAATAAATTTGCCCATTAGAGCAGACATTCAACCACTAACCCACCCACACACCCACAAACTCTCTCTCTCTCTCTCTCTCTCTCTCTCTCTCTCTCTTCTTACGTCCCACCATCCTCTTTACTTCCATCTCCATATACAAGCCATTTCAGCTGAAATTGAACTGTTTGCCGCACCAGAAATGAACATTTCCACAGGCTGAGATATTGAAACACTTTCCATTGTAATAAACTCCACACACACTAGGGTCCAAGAGCCTGAATTCACTTCCAAAATCTGTTACCAAGCACTGGAATAATTTTGTCAGATGATATTTCTCAATCATTTTGAAAATAAGCATCAGAATGAGTAGCATTCTTTATCAAATGATAAACAACTCAAGAGCAGCATAATATTTTCATGTCAATACCCAGTGTTCAAAAAGATGTGTAAATGACAACACTGCAGTGTGGTACTATTTAAATGAAACCCATGCTTCAAAACTATACAGCAAAAAGATCATTTTCTCACTTTCTTGATCTTTTTCCCCCTGTTTTAAATAATGCAATGCTCTGCTATAAATAATATCGCACTATCACCTGGGTACAATTTGCCATTCATTTTCAATAAATGATGAGGTGATTTTTTTTTTTTTAACTTCTTGCACACATTATTACAGAGTGCAGTGAGCTGTACATTAAATGGATGCATTAAAGTAATATGCTATCAAGGCTGTAACGCATGGGTCTGATAATTAACACTCTGAAATGTGAGTTCATACAGTGGGGGCTACAAGGTTCAAAGAATCATCGATGCTGAGCTGCTAGTCACTGCAGTTATGTTACTGTATATATGGTATTATATAAGTATTTTGCTGCCATGGTTCAGCGTTCCTCTTAGATGGAATGGTTAATCGTCAAGGGATGGTTAAACTAGACTTTTCTTCAGAGAACTCTGTGAATATGGGCATCAATTCAATTCAATTCAGTTTTATTTTATTTTATGTAGTGCTTTTAACAATAGAATTTGTCTAAAAAGCAGCTTTACAGACTTTCTTAATAAAAAAAAATGTAATCATGAAGTCAAATGCAAATGCAATCAAGAAGTTTAAAAGTGAATTTATGTTTATCACTAATGAGCAAGACTGAGGCAATGGTGGCATGGGCAAAAAAACTCCCTGAAACGATATGAGGAAGAATCCAGACACAAAAGGGAACCTCTTCCTCATCTGGGTGACACCAGAGATTGTGATTATAAATAATGTCCTTTCGACAGCAGTGTACAGTCAAGTGGAGCTGATATCACACGCCAAACCAGGTGGCTTTTCATTTAATGTTAATTTTATTTATATCTTCTAAGCTCTACACTGTATATTCTTCTATAAGTTCTAAAGCAGAATAGTGCAACACCACTATAATCAGTGCTCCCTCTATCTTGGTATCTCTGAAGAGGTCATGTCAAACTTCATCAGTCACACGTCTTCAAATGATATGAATTCTCAGGTCAGAGTTTACCTTGCTCAGGTGTTTAAAATGAGTTAAAAATGTAAGTCGCTCTGGATGAGGGTGTCTGCCAAATGTTAGAAATGTAATGTTAATGCATGTGTGTATGAATGGAAATCACTGAAAATGTGTAGTGTGACCACAATACCAAGTTCTTCTGACTGACCACCTTTATCCTCTAATGAAACATTTCTATCCTGATGGGAGTGGTCTCTTCCAGGCTGAACCCTCCCCCATCCACATGACACACAAGAGTTTCCTGAATGGAATGGTTTGATGAGGATAAAAATAATGTAAAATGTATGACCAGCACAGGCACCAGATCTTAACCAAACAGAACATGTAGAGGAAATTCTGGAGATCTTGAGAACATGTCTTTTGGAATGACATTCTTCCAGTCTTCCAGAGAAATCATAGACACATCATTTATGTGACTGAAGGAGTCAAAAAAAAAAATCTGCTTATTCCTGTCAGCTATGAATATTCAAAGCTGTGTTCTGTCTAACAATCATAAATTCAATACACCTCCTCCACATCTCTCATAAATCTTTCTAATGTATGCAGTGCCTCTAATGTCTATTGTTCGTATTCTATTTTATCCTGATTCTATACAATTCAGTTGTACAGAGCTTTTATATACAGAATGTGTCACAGAGCAGCTTTGAGGAATCTGGGTGTAGATTTAGATCACTAATGAGCAACACAGAGTTGAGAGACGCAAGAAAAACTCCACGAGAAGTCATGAGGAAGAAACCTTATTCCACTGGGTTATAATTTTTTTGTTCAGTTACATTTTATGGAGTTTCTAGTGACACTGCTGTTAGGAAAATGTTATCAACATCGAGTCCAAGAGAACTTATTTGCCCTGCTCTGTGGGCGGGAGGGATGTTATAATACTAGTCATTTAACAAAACCTTTGAGTACAGAGTAGAAACATGCCATTATGTCGTCCAAGCTTGTTTAGCACTCCTAATTTAAAAATAAAAATGGTGTGGTGTCACAAATCATGCTAAGAATGCACTTACCATATTGGCAGCTACTGTGTAATTTGGCGAGACACAGATAATAGGGTCCTAACTAGCAACAACTAAATTAGGAGAAAATTAGGTTTATACAAATAAAGTGTAATGAGATCCTATTGCCATTAGCAATTAGATGTGATTTGCAGGGTACAAATTATGTATAGAATAAAACACAAAAATCTTCAATGACATGATGGTGAGATGTAGGCCAGCTGGAAGCAGAGTTATTATTAGCTCCACATAGTTGACGATTTTCCAATCACCTGACATGTCATTGCTCTTAAACCACAGCAATTTTCCAATGATTGCAATTTTTATTTATTAAAGACTGACCCCTCATACTTTTTTCCCCATTTCTCCCCTCAGTTTATTCACTTGCCAATTCCCACCCATCAGCCAGCTCTCAAATAATATACAATTGGTACCAGCCAGTGAAGGTTGGCATGTGGTTCCTCTAAAACACAGGAAATCGGTAGGAGAAGATTTTATTTGTCAACATATACATTGCAGCACAGTGAAATTCTTTTCTTCACATATCTCAGGTTGTTGAATTTGGGGTCAGAGTGCAGGGTTAGCCATGATACAGTGCCACTGAAGCAGACAGGTCAACAGGGGCAGCTTGGCAGTGCTAGGACTGGAACCCTCAACCTACTGATGAACAATCCAAAGCCTTAACCTTAAAAAATTGAGCCACCACGTTCCACCTACCTATGTTTTTTTTTTACTCACACAGCATCACAGAGCAGCATAACACACTTAGAGGAAAGCATGAGCTCACAGACATCAGGATTTTTTAAGTGTCACTGTGATGGACATAAGGAAAGAGCGAGAGATGGTATGTTGTCCCTCCCACCAGAGACAGCAAATACTTTTTCTCTCTTGTCTCCTGGTCATTTATGCCTATGACATTTTTGGGATTCAAACACAGGATCTCCTGAATGCTTATCTGTGACATCACTAGGGAGACACATAATAGATTTTTCACTGCTTATAGTCATCTAATATAACACATATATATATATATATATATATATATATATATATATATATATATATATATATATGTGTGTGTGTGTTATATTATATGTATATATATAATCAGTTTCTTATGGGGTTTTTTGTGCATATATTGGTGAGATGAACAGTTTTGTTTAATTTTTTGTGAACTGCTGACAATATTTCTTCTAAATTCAATATATACCTTTTGTTATTTAGAGTGAGTTTAGACTTTAGAGTTTGACATCATGTCAAAATATATAACCATAGATCATGCAGTATTTGCAGAGCTTTAATAACTCAAATAAAACAAAATGCAAATAATTTGTAAACAAATTGTGTTAATGCTTTGGCTAAATATCATTAAGAAATCAGTATTTGGTGGAATAACCCCGATTTTTGATCGAGTTTTGTCCTCCATGCTCTCCACCAGTTTTTCACATTGCCGTTGGGTAAATTTATACCACTCTTTTTGCAAAAAAGCAAACAGCTCAGCTTTGCATGATGGTTTGTGACCATCCATCTTCCTCTTGGTGACATTCCAGAGGTTTTCAATGGGGTTCAAATCTGGAGACAGTGCAGTGGTCTCTTATTTTTTTTCCAGAGTTGTGTGTATATATACACTATATTGCCAAAAGTATTCGCTCACCCATCCAAATAATCAGAATCAGGTGTTCCAATCACTTCCATGGCCACAGGTGTATAAAATCAAGCACCTAGGCATGCAGACTGTTTTTACAAACATTTGTGAAAGAATGGGTCGCTCTCAGGAGCTCAGTGAATTCCAGCGTGGAACTGTGATAGGATGCCACCTGTGCAACAAATCCAGTCGTGAAATTGCCTCGCTCCTAAATATTCCACAGTCAACTGTCAGCTGTATTATAAGAACGTGGAAGTGTTTGGGAATGACAGCAACTCAGCCACGAAGTGGTAGGCCACGTAAACTGACGGAGCGGGGTCAGCGGATGCTGAGGCGCATAGTGCGAAGAGGTCGCCAACTTTCTGCAGAGTCAATCGCTACAGACCTCCAAACTTCATGTGGCCTTCAGATTAGCTCAAGAACAGTGCGCAGAGAGCTTCATGGAATGGGTTTCCATGGCCGAGCAGCTGCATCCAAGCCATGCATCACCAAGTGCAATGCAAAGCGTCGGATGCAGTGGTGTAAAGCACGCCGCCACTGGACTCTAGAGCAGTGGAGACGCGTTCTCTGGAGTGACGAATCGCGCTTCTCCATCTGGCAATCTGATGGACGAGTCTGGGTTTGGCGGTTGCCAGGAGAACGGTACTTGTCTGACTGCATTGTGCCAAGTGTAAAGTTTGGTGGAGGTGGGATTATGGTGTGGGGTTGTTTTTCAGGAGCTGGGCTTGGCCCCTTAGTTCCAGTGAAAGGAACTCTGAATGCTTCAGCATACCAAGACATTTTGGACAATTCCATGCTCCCAACTTTGTGGGAACAGTTTGGAGCTGGCCCCTTCCTCTTCCAACATGACTGTGCACCAGTGCACAAAGCAAGGTCCATAAAGACATGGATGACAGAGTCTGGTGTGGATGAACTTGACTGGCCTGCACAGAGTCCTGACCTCAACCCGATAGAACACCTTTGGGATGAATTAGAGCGGAGACTGAGAGCCAGGCCTTCTTGTCCAACATCAGTGTGTGACCTCACAAATGCGCTTCTGGAAGAATGGTCAAAAATTCCCATAAACACACTCCTAAACCTTGTGGACAGCCTTCCCAGAAGAGTTGAAGCTGTTATAGCTGCAAAGGGTATTTTATTGAACCCTATTGAACCCTATGGATTAGGAATGGGATGTCACTTAAGTTCATATGCGAGTCAAGGCAGGTGAGCGAATACTTTTGGCAATATAGTGTATATATATATATATATATATATATAGGAACATAGGGACTGTGCTCAACTGGGTCTCTTTGCACTGATCTTCAGTGGTTCCTGGGTGTGTATAAAAGCTAACAGAGCAACACTAATGAAAAGTAGCTCAGCTGTGAAGATTTTAAGCAGAGTCCTGATTTACACTCAGAGCACACAGCTTAAAGATCCATGGCTATGATTCATAAAACATGTCAGAGATCTTGAGCCTGTATATGCCAATGCTTCTACTTCCATTTTACTGATGTTATGTTTTTACAATTACACATTGTGATAGATTTTTTTATGATTGATTGGTTACAAATTCTGAAAATCTAAAAATAGAAAATACATCACTTGAAAGTTTTTTTTTTTAAATGTTAAATGAATACACCATGACACATCATATACCCAATTTTTATTAGCTTAGCATGCTGTGCCTTCCTATAAGCCTTCACGGTGGGCTCAGGGAAAAATGTACATGTTTTTGTTTGTTTGTTTCCAGACCTGACATAAAAATTATGCATTTTCTTTCCAGAATTGTATTTGAATAATTGCCTTTGCCTGTCTATAATCCAATTATAATGGTATAAATACATGATTTGGACTTTTGGTGCTGTTAACTGCAAAGAATAAACAGTGTAGAAGAAGAAGAAGAAGAAGAAGAAGAAGAAGAAGGCAAGTCAGGAAAAAATGTCAGATTTAGAGCACTGCTATTTTATTAACAAAAAAAAAACATTAATAAAATATGTAATTACATTAAACAGTTCTTAGACTAGTCCATATGTCCAAAGGTATGTGGACACATGAAAATCATATCCATGTCCATATTGAACATTCCTTTTCAGATTTAATCCCCCCTTTGCTTTAAGAATAATCTACACTTTTCTGGGAAGACTTTTCACTAGCAAATCCTCATAATATCATAATAGACATAACGTACCAGACAAGACTATGCTGATGAGACTCATTTGCAAACTGAACTCTTGCCAAATTTCACATGTACTACCAAAGGTTTAAGAACTTTAGTTAAAACAATTTTTTTTCTTTTCTCAGCTGCTCCCGTTAGAAGTCACCAGAGCAGATCATTGATCCACATACAGTATTAGACACTGGTTTTATGCCAGATGCCATTCTTGATGCAACCCTTCCATTTTTATCCAGGCTTGTGTCCAGCACTGAGAGTACACTGACTTATGCAACCCCAGTGGCTGGGATGGTTCACTGCCAGAGAACAGAACCCGGGCCACAGCAGCAAAACCATCAGAAATTAACAGGGAGCTAGACGTTAGTAATACAAAATAGTAATGAAAAATAGTCATAAACAATGAACTTACTTCACCAGCAGCTATTTTGTATCCAATTTAAATGTTGTAATTTTGCTGGCTGCAGCTTTCAGATAACTTCTAATATCTTTGTCACGGTGTGACCCCATGACTATAAGACTATACACTCCCATATCATATACATACATGATACATGTCACGCTACACGGTCTTTATGCCGGCACTGATTACATCAAAGTGGACTGTTGTAATGTGCATGTGGGTTAGTATGAGTATGATTATGATTAAGTTGTGTGTGTGTACATTGATGTTTGATATTGTGTTGTATTGTTATCATTTACAATTTACAATCATCCATTTTATTGGTGGCATTTATTGGTTATTTGTATTTGTTATGTGTGTATGTTATGTTTATTATGTTCTGTGTTCTGTTGAGCATGGTAACGCTCTGACGTATGGGAGAGTACATCACAGAAAGGCGAGGCGCGTGCCTTTTTTAAGAATGGCCACTGAAGTTGTAGTGGGGGGTGGGGTGGGGTGGTGTACGGAGAACTTGTGTTGGAACTGGCTTGTGTGTTTGCTTGAAAATCTACGAGTGCCTTCACGATTGCAGTGAGCCGTTTTGTCAATAGTGTGTAATTTTGTTTTGTTTTGTTTTCGGGCTCAGTGTTTATTTTCCGTCTTCCCTCACGTTTGTTGTATATCACCAATGCACTTGTAAATAAAATCACCTTCGCCGAATCGTCTGGTTGTCCCGGCAGTAAATTGGACCAACCGCTCTGGCGATATCTAACAATCTTCTTGGTTAACCCTTTATACCAGTATGTGGTGATGTTCCATTTCACTGGCAGAATGGAAATCGACTTACTGGACATTTTCAACCAGTGTAAACAAACAAATTCTTCTATCGCCGCAAGTCTTATATAAAATTAGTCCAGACCCTGTTTTTACCTTACTCAAAATTTTAGTAGCACTTATTTGGCTTATTTTACACTTTTATATACTGCTTATCATCAAGCACTTGGGGCATCTCAAAAAGCAGAAATGGGTTTGATTTTGCCATTTACTTTGAAGATACAACCCGTTTGTATTTTTTGTCTAAATTTCTCTTGGAATATATTGCCCTAGTAGGCTAGGTAAAAGCGGAAACACTCAAAATTCTTGAAGTCTTGGGTTTCTACTTTCATTTTAGTGATTAACCACCACTGTGAAAGAACCTCTTTGCTGAACATGGAAACAACAAAACAGGCTCAAATTCAATTCTGGTACAAAGAGTAAAAAAAAAGATAGCCAGTATTATCCAGCAGGATACTGACATGTATAGAGTAATTCAGTCATTATTAGGAATGAACGGTAAGCACCAAGTATAGACTGCATCAAAATTTGACATTCATCAGCCGGTAGAACTGCTAGTCCTGAAAGTGTTTGTCCAATCAAGCTGAAATTTCATATGGTGCAAATGAATAGCATTTCAAACCATTCTACCAAACAGCAACTCTCTGCAGTTTTGCTAATGGGTGCTAGAGGAAGCTAAACATAGCTACGGCATCTCCATTTTCTCAGCGCAATACCATTTTCCTGATGTTTACACTTTCGGACTGGATCCCTTCGGCATCCAAACTTCACTTGATCTGAAAATCCTTTTAAAAGGCAGCTGGGATTCAACCCCAGGGTTAAAGGTGGTGAGTCTACACAGGCACTTTAAGAATTACATTGTAATTTGTGCTCAACCGGGTCCTATGGTGCTGCGAAGGATAGGTGTGCCTATTTTCCTGGATGCATGCACTCTGAGAGAGAAGGATTAAGTCGTATTTTCAGCTGAGATGAGAGATTCCTGATTTACACTCATACAGAGATTAAAGGCAAGAAGCTTCTGATGTTTGGTTTGGTGTAGAGTATGGACTATGGGAAAAAGCAACGTGATAAGTGGTAATGAAAAGAAATTTCTGCAAAAATGGTACACAAACACACACAGAAGGGATGAGGTAAAAAAAACAGACAACAAAAAAACTATTTGCCTTCCCATCATCCTTTATGGCACTCTCTTTGAAGAAAAAATGTTTAATTACTAAACATAGACAGCAGGATCATTTGTTTTACAATTTTGCATTGATTATGGAATATCTTTTTTATTCTTGTCCTGGAATGATTGGCTCTGTTTGTCTGGAATATTCTGTAATGGTGATGAATGCACAGCTTGGCCATTTGCTGCCGCTATTAATCAAGCGTGAATAATTGATGAACAGTGTTGGAAAAACAATGACAGTTCCTGTTTGGAGCAAACTAATAATGCTCAGGACTGGGATTATTGTTCATGTGTGCACACACACACACACACACACATGCACACAGAGGGAAAGAGGACATTAATTAGCTTGGGAAGAACACATAGAAATGATCGATTCTGGCTTTGACTATAAAACTAAATTTGTGAAAATATTCGAATGAAAATATTTTTTTTTCCACATTTCAGATTATGTCATAGCAGGAAATTTATCATGGTATTGGTCACCTGATTGCAGACATAACAATAAAGTGAGCAGAAAGAGTGGGGAAGGGAGAGGAGATAAGAAAAGAGATAGAAAAGGAAGGAAAGAGATATTACTGAAAGCTCAAAGGGACTGCAAAAGTAGAAGAAGATCTCATGTTCAAGGCTCTATAAGAATTCTAAAAGAAAAAGATTTTTGGCTCATGAAGAGAGATGACAAAGTTGGGAAGTTGGGATAGTGTTTTACCACATGGTGAGTGAGGCTTAGCAGATTTAAACATTATCACTAATAAATCAAATCCGCTACAGAGAAAATAACTTCTGGAGACTTACATGTTACAGCACATGCTGTAGCATTTATAGAGAAAGTCATTTTTAGTGAATTCCCGTGATGCATGAAGTAGACTATCACAGGGTTTCTCAAGCCACTGTGACTTTATTATTATTATTATCATTCATATCTGTTTAATCTGTTTAATCTCTTGTAATTGACCACTGATATCCAATGTCCTCAGACTGAAGACTGATTCTACCTAACAAACCATTTTTAGGTGATATGAGATACATGCTATTCAATTTCTGATCAGGTGTCTGTTGCTAAGCATCCAGCCATAACCTTCTAACACTATTGTTCCATAGTGTACACATTTTGGCACCATATATGTGGTGTTAACCCTGAAAAAGCACTGCTAAGCCTGCTTTAGAGCATGGTTTCTGTTTGAATTTTTGGTTCACTTGGAGAAGTAGCCTATTCGGGCTGCTGCTGCTACCTCTGGGCTGATATCAGGGGAAAAAGTGCCAAAAACCATACAGAGTTAAGTTGAGTAGTCTTTATTTGTCAGATATACGTTACTGCATAGTGAAACTCTTTCTTCACATATCCCATCCATGGAGGGTTGGGGTCAGGGTCAGGCATGATACAGTGCCCCTGGAGCAGGAAGGGGTTGAGGGCCTTGCTCAACGGTGCTGGGGCTTGAACCCTAATCTTCCAATCAACAACCCAGAGCCTTAACCAGAGACACTGACTGAATAGCAAAACTCTTTAAAGTTTACTAAGACCAATAGAGAGTATTTATACAAAGGAAAGGTGTAGTATTCTGTGTAATCTATTGATAAACTTGGTGGTTAACACATTTACTGATGGTGTGACGAAAGCTTTACAGTGTCTGGGCTTTGCTCATGTTCATCAGAACAGAACAGAAAGAATGTCCAGACCAAATCGAAAATGAGTTCATAAACAAATGCTATCATAACCCCCCAAAAAATCCGGTCCTAGATTACCTGCTTCTAGAAATACCGGGTTTAGAACTAATCTAATTCAGGGTTAAGTGCAGTGTGAAAAGCCCTTCTCTCTGTTACATCTGGTGAACAGCTGCCATGCTACATTATTGTTAACTCTTTCATTATGTTTTTACAGTGACTTACGGCTGACCTTAAAAAAAAAATAATAATCTTGTGATCCAGCAGACAACGATCCACGATCCAAGTTGAATTCTCAAATCTGATTGGTCAGAAGTAGTGGATTAATTTTCTATAACAGACAGCACAGTTACACTCTCAGAACAGATGTGATACAAATAAGACATCATGTGCTCATTTTTAACACACCAGCATGTGAACACATCTTGTGTTGCTTTCAGCGCAGTGTGTTATTATATTTAACACATGCTGTCTGTTAAACTTCCACAAAAAGATGTGTTAAAATTAACACACAGATTGTATCACCCCCCCCCACCCCAACATATCTTAAAATATTTTTGTCTGTATGCTAAAATCCTCCTAAAAGGCTCAGAAAAGAAAAAAAAAACATTGCATTAATTTCAGGTGACTTTTATTAAAATCATTAAAACATTCAACATTTGCAACATGCACATAATATCTGTGTTCACTTGATGTGTTTTCTTACAAATCTCCCTGCCATTTAGAACATTGTTACAAGGGGATTGGGAGTCTGATCTGAAAAGCTGTGGAGAAGAGAAAGAGTGCTGGTTAGAAGTTAGCTGTAAAATCTAGTTTTAGCTCATTAACCTGAGCAATATGCTATAAACTCAAGCGAGCAGCTACGCTACCGTCAATCATTCCTGTTGTGAATAGTGACAACATCCATATAGCTTTTATTTATATCTAACTTAGAGCATCAGATAAGATCCAGACCCAGAAACCTATAGACTAACCTTGCTTAGTTAGTTTTTCCAATTAATACTTTTTTCCAGAATCATTTTTCGCAACATTAACGTTAATAGTGATGAACGCTAACTTACCTGTCGTCGTTTTCTGTCCTCCGACTCAGTCAAAAGAAACAAATGTACTGTACACTTGGGGCGGAGTTAAGATCTGAACGATGATGTCAGCACCACAGTCTGAAGTGTGATTGGACAATAATCTAACTCAAGGTTTTTCAACCTTTTTAGAAGCATGGCACATTTTTTACATTACAAAAATCCCACTGCACACCAATGACACACTGTAGCTTAACACAGTATATATAATGAAATGAAATCTCCTTTGTGTGTGTGTGTGTGTTTTATTAAAGTTGCCTGGTTTGTCAGTATGCAGGTGTACAAAATAGTCTGCGTTCTTATTTTTAAGTGCCAGGTGTTTCGTTTGGAGAAGGCATTCAAGCTCGCTTGGGACCATTGCACTGTTGGATAACTTTTTCTCCACACACCAAGCATAATTAAGTCAGATCCCAAGTAAAAGTAAATCCAAACAAATTCAAACTCACGATTTTTGCTTTCTTTTGACCATCACTAATAATAGGGCCTTCACCTGGGGGACAGAATTCCATCCAGGGTCCAGTTCATAGTTTGCACTTTTCATTTTTAAATATTTATTCACTGATATCACCACTACCTTTTCATTAATTCTATTGTTAAGAATTAACAAGGTCATTATTACGCTACCTACTCACGTGGAGGAGTATTTCTATTACTCTGCCAGTCACTACTTCGCAGGTACAGGCGCTCAACAATGGCAAATTATTTCCATTTCCAGGTCTACACAGGCCTCTTTAAACATTTCCCCTGACGTCGTGATTGTTTTAATGCGTTGCATCTCAAGTCTAAAACACTGCTCAAAAGTATACTGCAATCTAGACAATCCGGGTACACAAAACAGAGCTTAAGTTTGGTTTAATGAGGTTTTTGAAATTCTGTAACAGGAAACCCAGTTAGTTTGCTCATTAGCAGTCTAGAAGAGTACATAAGTCTCTGATTTGAGAAAATCATGATGTGTGATTAGAGATTAATGACAATAAAATGATGATGTGTGTTAAAAATGATGATCATATTGACTGGAACAGTTGGAAATGCTGTGAAAAATGCTGATTTTCCAAAAAGATTTACTTTTTCGATAATCTCCATGTACTAGACATCTTGAACGTACAGCTAACAGGTCATATTTAGTTTAGCATCCTAATGCTGTGTGTGAGGAGTGTCAGGAGCTGAGTGCATTGCTTTTTAAATATGTAATCTGTTAAACTTATTTTTGTGTCTAGAAAACTAGAATTTGGGTTACACCTGTAATTCCAATTCAATTTTTATTGATCACATGCACAATAATAAACAGTACGACATGCAGTGAAATGTTTTTTTACAACTGTCCGGGTTATACAAACAGTTAATAAAGTAAATAAGTAAATAAATAAACAGTTAAAATGGAACTTAAAATAAAATGGTAAATAAAGAAATAATAAAGTGAATAAAGAAGTTAAAATAGAACTTATAATAAAATAAAATAACATAAAATAAAATATCCAAAATATAATATATAATAATATATATAATAATATATATAATAAAGCATATGAATATAATACAATGACTGAGGATATAAATATATTGATATAAAATGGTACTGGTTGCAAAAATGACTATATACTGTATATATGCATATATATATATATATATATATATATATATATATATATATATATATATATATATATATATATATATATATCATTTTTGCAACCAGTACCATTTTATATCAATATATATATATATATATATATATATATATATATACATATATAAACTTTATGAGAGAAAATGAGATGGGGGATTAATAAGAAATTAATAATCAGTTAAAAATAAATGAAAAAGTTTACTACTTGGTAAACCGCTGCAGTTTAAGCAGAAAAACACACTCCACACTGCTGCTATACTGAAATTAATCCACTATCACACCACCCCAGTGTTCTGTCTATCAACAGAGTCGGTCATGTGTTATTTTCTTACTGATCTTAAACAGGTAGATAAAAGTTCAATGTAAATTGGTTTGCTTTAGCATCAAGCGTTTAATCACAGGTTTGAACAGTACTGGCAATAAAATCATTTGGTTTTTTCGCATGAGGGGGCTGAAGCGCACAGGGTTTGCACTGATAACAGTTGGATTGCCGAGTGTGTCATAAATAAAAGCCGACGGAGCTCTCTGGTGTGTCTGCTGTGACGCTAATGGCTACGGTCCATGTTTCAGCGATTTACTGGATGGAAATGAGAACAGGTTGTGTTGTGTAGTAGTGCTAGTTCAATTAGGTAGTTCAGTAGTGTTTTAGTAAAAAATAGAAATGATAGTACACGATGTTTAAGGTTATATATTGCTACTACAACATATAGTCAAAATTATATTTGAAGATAAAACAGAAGAAGAATAAGACATACCTCAGCTGTCAGCAAACCACATGCCCACCTTAGATAATTCTCAGATATAAATAGCCTACTGATAATTCCTACACATGAATAATGCTGAGCATATGGTGCCCCAAAAATGATGTAATTGCATTTAATTAGGGGGCCAAGCACCAAATGTGTGCTAGCACGATACTGGAATTGGGATTATAATTAGTAATATTATTACTAATAAACATAAACATTTTTGTAGCATTTTAGTGAATAAGATTTGGTGCAGTGATAGAAGACAGCCTCAGCTACTTACACAGCAACTGTGGTACACCAAGCATTCAAGCACTGATTGGGAAGATATATCTTTACATGAATAATTCTGCAAGGAAACATCCCAGAAACATAATTCCACTTTCCTCTAATTAGCTGGTTCACGCCCAGTTCATATCACATGTCATGTTGCCCCCAATGTAGACCCAATGGCGCTGGTCTTCTTCATCGCCAATGAATTGGGCCAAAATGTGTCCTTTTCTTCTGATTAATCACTGCTTGCTGCTATATTATTATATATTCATATACATATATTATTTTACTATTAAACTTTTCATTTGGTTGTTGCTTTTTCTGAGTTGCTGTACAGTAGCAATAGTGTGTTGTGTTATCAGCCAGTGTGTTTGTGTTACTACTTCATTTCACTACTAGGTCAGATCTGCTTAAAAAACTTCGTATCATTTAATAGTCTAATTACTTTCGAGCCCATGGAAATGTAAGGACTATATTAAAAAAAAATGTCTGTAACAGTTAATGCAAATTTTTTTTTTGTTTAACCCCTTGATCTTGATTGTTTCATTATAAATCCATCGCGATGGTGTCCAAATACTTATGGATCTGACTGTATACTTTCGTAACCAAAGTGAAGTCCAAAAATTCACCACATTTGAGTTTCCGGTGGACTTTTAGAGTTTATTAACTCTATCAGATGTGCAGAGTGAGACACACATTATTAAAATGCAGCTCATCTCTCATCTCTAACTGTGACGGATACATTTCACCGGCATATGGTGTACCTTCTGCTCAGGCTATTGTGTACTGTACATGTTCCAAAATTGACTACAAAACCATTCCTCAGCATCTCTCTCTCTCTCTCTCTCTCTCTCTCTCTCTCCATATGCTATTGATTATTTTACCACAATGATGAAAAGGTTTAATGGAATATGGGGAAAAATCAATTACCCTCATATGCAGCATGCTGTCACAAACTGCCCACAGCTAAATAAAGCAGTCACATTATTTCATGTAATGGTGATTACATCTGTCCAAAAAAAAGTCATATAAAAATTAATTTCAGCCACAATGTTAGCATGCAATATATGTGTTCAGTGATATGGCACCACATTCTGATTTTTTTTTTCTTCTTCTTTTATAGCTGTATAGTTACACTTTCTTCATCTGCCGATGATTTATTTGTTATTTGAGGTTTAATCAAATCAAAATACATCTGAAAATGTTGGAATGTGTCCGAAATGTAGGCACTGAATAACCCTGATCAATAAAACTACCTCTTATTTACTCTGGGCTTACAGACTGTTACACTGCATGACACATTTGCACTCATTATTAGTCATCATTAGTGAGTGGGAATCATTTTGTTGGCCAAAGAGAGATGGGATGCCTTCAAACAAAGACAGTAAGGAAGAAAAAAAAAAGGAAAGGAAACAGAAAAAGACAAGATAAGTGTATGTAAAAAAATGTTGCTTCATGTCTGTCCAGTTAAAAAACCTAAATGAATGTTATTATATTAATGTCCTGGAATGAAAGATAATCAATCCCTAAAGCCAACTTCAAGATAGAGACCTGATCATGAAATCTCTATTTTTCAAAAAGTCTAGGGTCTATTTAGAACTGTAGGAGATCCAAATGTATTTATTTAAAAATGAAGTACACTTTTTTGCAATTGACATAAAGACTAAATAAGATTATAATAGAATTAATTGATTTACTGGGACACTGGCATTAATCATCTTATTGGACATTTTCAATCAGTATAAACATATGAATATTTTATCTCCAGTAGCAGCTCTGATATAAAATGAGTCAGGACTCATTCAGTGTGAGATGTTTGTTTTTTCCTTTGTTGGATAATCTTACACAGAATTTTAGTGGTTGAAGATAACGCCTTCACATCGTAGATGCTTATGAACAAGCAGTCTGGGCATCTCTGAGAGCAGAAATGGGTTTGGTATCACCATTTACTTTGAAGATAGAAATATTTCTGTGGAAAAAAAGGAACTGTTTTTGTTTTTTGGAAATTTCTAAGAATATATTGACACTGACAGCATTTGGCAGATGGCTTTTATCCTGAGAAACTTACATTTTTATCTTATTTTATACAACTGAGCAATTGGGGGTTAAGCTTAGGAGCCCAGAAAGAAAAAAATAGAAAACAAATAGCCTTTATTTATCAAATATAAATTACAGCACCGTGAAATTCTTTCTTCACATATCCCAGCCTTGGAGGTTGGGGTCAGAGCGCAGGGTCAGCCATGATACAGTGCCCATGGAGCAGGGAGGGTTAAGGGCCTTGCTCAAGGGCCCAACAGTGGCAGCTTGGCAGCTTGGTGGACCTGGGCTTCGAACAACCTGCTGGTCAGTAGTCCAGCACCTTAACCACTAAGCTACCACATACCACATATTGCCCCTAGTAGGCTAGAAAACCCCCCAGAAATACTTATAAAAAACTACAAATTCTTAAAGGCCTGAGTGTTTGCTTTCTTATGAGACAATAACCACCAATGTGGTGTGACATGACCCAGTAAATTGTAATTTTCCAAAATACATTCAATTTTGATTTCATAAATGTAAGTTTTTTAAGGGAGCTACTAATACAGAATACAGTTTATTCAGAAACAGGGAATTTTTCATACAAAGCCATCATATCATATGTTTGCTTTCACTCACACTGGTTGGTGGCTGTTGTGTGAGAGGTGAGAGCTGGCTGGTGTGTGGGAATATCCCAGCTGACCCAACTGGGGAAATTCGAAGTGCAATTACATGCATAACACCAGATGTGTTAACACACGTTTATCAGCAGAGATTACTCTGTGTGTGTTTACAAAGGAATGGCAAATCACATAGACAATGTTTTGTAAATAAAGCTACATTTTGTAAAAAAAAACAAAAACAAAAAAAACTGAAAATTATGTAAATAAAAAAACTTCCCTTGTGAACTGAGACTTGTGGCACATAAGCAAAAATATTTGTGTACCACAAATTAAAAGCTATCAGAAATCAGGAAATGAAAAAACAAAAATACAACAGCAAAAGTATAAAACATTAAATAAGTAAATAAGATACAGAAAAAATACTATAAGTCCTTAATAAACAACACATAGCTATACATCAAGTTAGCTTAAGAGAACGTTTCAGATTTTGTTTTTCTGATTTTCCTGTTGTGATCATTTTCATTTCATTCTTAATTCGATATTCCTGAAAATAAACAATTTCTACTTAAAATCAGTTTTTTTTAACCTATCAGGTTTTTTTTTTGTACCTATTTTTCCCAAGGGTGCCAATAATTCTGAAGCAGACTGTAAGTACTTGGCGCTGTTGCCATGGAAGCTGCAATGCAAAGTAGGGAGAGACAAGATCATAATAATGACTAATACCTGGTATTTGCAGAATGCGTACACTTCTGTGTGTTATCGTCCCCGATGCTTTTAGTCAGAAAGAACAAAATTATTTTGCACGTTAGATTTTTATTAAAAGTTTCTCTGACTTTTGGACCCTGATGTTTTTGAAAAAAAAAAAAAAATCATTGATCATTCATGTGGGGTTTACAGCATAAAGCAGTAACACGTGTGTGTGTGTGTGCTCTGTACATGGAAAAAATCCTTTTTAGCGCAACATATTTACATTAAGGGACGAATTTTAAAATATGTACGTTCAACAAAAAATATATATATGCAAATAAATAAATAAATTAAAAATTAACATTCACCTGCTTCCTTGTTTCAAGTCACAATTATCTAAGACAATAAATTACTTCAGGTTTAATTTTTGAAATGTTTAACTTTATACTACTACTACTAATCGTAATAATAATAATAATAAGAAGAAGAAGAATTATTATTATTATTATTATTATTATTATTATTATTATTATTATTATTATTATTATGCATTTTATTTATAGGCACCTTTCTAGTCACTCAAGGTAACCATACAAGTTTAAACAAGTAATAAATAATAAAATAGCAGTAAACAACAATAAAACAATATTAACAACAGGGTAAAACACATGATAGAGCTGCATTAGTGTAGCTACATTAGACTGTAGCCTGAGATCCTGTGGAATAAGCAATTCTGAATAGATAAGCTTTGAGTTGAATGTGGTGAGAGACTACTGTGTTACTAATGTTTTCTGGGAGAGAACTCCAGAGACGAGGAACGGTGCGAATTAATGTTTTAGCGCCGACGTTGGTTAAATGGGCATGAGGCATAATGAGGAGCCTTGATGAGGGGGAGCGGAGAGTACGAGAGGGAGCGTAGAACTGTATATGATCTGAGAGGTATGGTGGGGCAAGGTTATGAAGTGTGGAGAAATCGATACTTTTGAAGTATAAACTAGAATTTCTTATCCAAAACAAGTTAAAGAAAAGAAATAAGTTTGTTATTTAATGTTTTACATTGGAGTTAAAGTAATGGTTGTATAGTAATAGAAGAATTAGTAGTGATGGTTATTAGTAGTAGCAGCAGTAGTAATAGTATTGATAGTCAAGTCAAAAAGCTTTTATTGTCATTTCAACCAACAGTGCTACAAAAAACAACACAGAGCTAAGAGTAAGTTTTCCTAGACACATAAAGTGCATAGTATGCAACCTAGTGCAAACAGTGTAAGACAAACAGTGCAATACTCTACAGGACAGATACATAAAATAGCGCTGACCAGTGTACATTCTGTATTACACACAAGTTTACTGTTTAAAAGAAGGGTATACAAAATTCGTGGGTAGCCTCATTCGATGAGACCTTGTGGCTTAGTGTACTTCTCAGACTTAATAGTTTTATTCATCTATTATCACAACTGACTGCCACTGGATACAACCAGTTTGTCTTGTTACTTGTAAAATGTACTACCTGTTATATACTTTTCCTACAAGTATATATAAACATATATAAATAAATGGCTTAAATAAACAGAACTGATTAAATCATATTACCTACTCATTTTTTTTTACAAACTAACACACATATCTAGGATGTGAAGCATTAATCTGTTAAGTGGCATAGATATGAAGTGCTTAAAGAGTTAAAGAGTTCCATTAAAGAGTTCACGACTGAGATGTAACAGACTAATGGCATCTTCCAGATCATATGCAAGTGAGAGAAATAAAGAGAGGAGGGAGAGGAAAATATGGAGAATACTGAGAGAGAGAAAGAGAGAGAGAGAGAGAGAGAGACCTTGGACCTTACTCTGGTCAGAGGAAGACTGTATTAAAGAGATTCAGAGATCACTGAACAGGACTACTGTCACACTCTCTACATATAAGCTTATTGTCTTTGGCTCTGTCTTAAACCTTTGTCAGATCAAAAGCTCCTAAAGGCCAAAAAATGTCTTTTAATAGATGCATACACCAGGAAGAAAGTTTCATGCTGAACTGTATATAGAGAGAACAACGAGAACAGGTTCAAGCAGACAGGGACGG
Source organism: Hemibagrus wyckioides (assembly GCF_019097595.1). Classification (NCBI taxonomy): domain Eukaryota; kingdom Metazoa; phylum Chordata; class Actinopteri; order Siluriformes; family Bagridae; genus Hemibagrus; species Hemibagrus wyckioides. The sequence continues at coordinate 8,164,822 of NC_080727.1, forward strand.
AGATCAAGATGAGAAAACAGAAAAAGACGGGAGTGAGACAGTAAAAGAGATGAAGTGTGAGAAAGAGAAAGGGTTGAATAAAAAAAAAAAAAGAAATGTGAGAATAGTCTAAGGTATGCAGGAACATGGTGAGATAGAAATCACAGTTTAAAAAGAAGAAGGTTGAAGTTGATGGCATTATTATAATCACATAACACTAATATTTAAATATCACGATAGTAGTAGTTAATAGTAGCAGTTGTCGTACTAGTAACAGTCTTGCTAGTAGTAGTAGTAGTAGTAGTAGTAATAGTCATGGTAGTTTTAATAGTAACAGTAGTATAGTAATTTAATTAAACTAATATTTGAATATCACGATAGTATTAGTTATGGTTGTAGTAATAGCCATGGTAATAGTAATAGTCATAGTAATGTAGTAGTACTAGTCATGGTAATAGATGTAGTCATGGTAGTGGTAGTAGTAGTAGTAGTAGCAGTCTTGCTAGTAGTTGTAATTGTAGTAATATTAATACACTACTAATGGTAGTGATAGTCATGGTAGTAGTAGTAATTGTAGTAATAATAATAGTCATAGTAAAGGTAGTAGTAGCAGTAGCAGTCTCTAGTGATTGTAATTGAAGTAATAATACTAGCCATAGTAGAAGTAGTAATAGTAGAAGTAGTAATCATGGTAGTAATTGTAACTGTAGTAATAGTAGTAGTCATGGTAGTGGGAATAGTAGCCGTAGTTAGGTAACAGTGGTAGTGATTATAGCATTAATTGTAGTGATAGAAGTAATAACATTAATTGTAGTAGCACCAGTAGTGGTACCAATAGTAGTAGTTGTAGTAGTGGTGGTGCAGTAATAACTAGAGCTGATTTAATAGCTAAAATAAGTAGTAGCACTTAAAGGTGAAATTATGAATAAATAACCAGACCAATCTAATTTACAAATTACACAAAAGTTGTGTAAAAAATTACCCATCAGCCCCTTTATGTCACGTCTTATCACACATTCCCTAATTGTTTCTCATGGCTTTCTAGCACCACTGTTTTTTTTTTTCTAGTTTTTTTTACGGTTTACTATCTTCTGTTGCAGTTGTCATTTGTTTGCATTCACCGCTTGGGTATTTTTCTTGCCTTGTATCCATAGTTCTTCTTATTGGTTCTTGGTTTTGCTGTTTTGCTTGTGTTGGCTTTACTTTCCACAATAAATCTACGTCCTGACATTCAGATGGGATGATATTTAAAAGGATGCAAGGTTCCTTTCAGCACATTCAACATTTTAAAGCTCAAAAATTACAGGGATAGAAAATGCGGACTGAAGAAGGAAATATAACTTTTTTGTCTGTTAAACCGTACAGTGTCCTCATTCTTATCTTCATCCATAAACCAACTTTCACACTTCTACACAATAGAAAAAAATGGCTACAATATGTTTTCATTATTCAGATTTTTTTTTTATATTCTTGTAAAGAACAGTTAGAAAGCTAACGCCTGTCTTTTCTCACTGAGACTCTGAATATGAAGTGTTTGGCAGTGCAGATATAAAAGAACAGACTGCATGAATGTTGTCTCACCAGCAAACATTAAGTATATTCCATACAGCAAACTTCCACAGCATAGATACAAACAAAGACCATTTCAAATAAACTTGTTTATTTCACTCTAAACATGCTGGACTCTGCCAAGCTTTATCTGGCTGAGGTAGAAGGATAGAAGGAGTGGTCTCATCATTGTGCCAAAACTGAGCTTTTTTATTGCCAGAAATTTCCAGGTGAAAGAATAACTTGGGCTTGTAACAATATTACAATAGAATCTGGGGAATGAAGGAGTATTTCAAGTCATTGATTTTCAACTAACTGTCTTCTGTTGCATAATCCTCAAACATACGCTGATGCATCCCAGCTCAACTGGTCATCCAGCCAATCAGGAATTTGGCATTGTTATGAACCATTGGGTGTACAGGTAGCATTCCCACTTCACAGCTCCCAGTTTTGCATGGTCTCCTTGTGTTTGTGTTGGTTTCCTTTGGGTTCTCCCACAACTTCCACAAACACAGTAAGTTCAAAAACAGCTAGTAATTGGACTGGTGATGCAAAAGGTGTATGAAAAATGTGTGGATGTACAGTGCCTTATTTTTCACCTCTCAGACCAATGTTCCACTATGACCCTAAACAAAATAAAACTATTGCTGAAAATTAACGAAGAAATACATATATATTTACATTTACATAAGGGATTCACAGAGACAGATGGAAGTGCAGGTGGAGAAGCTTTAAATCTAAATTCGGAAAATCTCAACGGCAAACATGAGGCAAAATCCAAACACTGAAACAGACATTAGGTCCGGTGATCAGCAAAAGTTGGAAATAAGCTTTAAAGAGGATTTTAAACTTCAAGAGTACTTTGCTATAGGTACTGAGTCACAAGTTTATTCTTACCACTGATATACTGATGACGCTCAGCTCTGTTTCTAGTTCTTCCTCCCATCTCTCTGATCATATCTAACTGCCGTTCCCATACCCTTTACTAGATTCACCTGAAACCAAATCTTGACAAATCAAAATTGATCTGTCCAGCTCCAAAGCACTTCCAGAAGCGGGATCTCTTCCTTCTTACACACTGATTCATCATTTTGCTTCACTCCAGCTTTCTTAGAAACGTACATTTATGGATGTACGGTTAAGCATTAAAACTTGAAATGAGCAAGTTTCACTGTTCTGTAAATGTTCAGCCAATTTTACAAACAAGATGCATGTAACATCGACATGTTACAAAATGATGTCATTAAAAGAGGACTTGGGAGACTGGAACATGCTCTTGATAGATCTCTATTTATGTTTTTATTACAGTTTTCTTTATTCATACACCATAAAAAGGTGATATTTTTAAAAATCTACATAGGAAAAGGTGAAGCACGTTGATTAACGTCGCGATTTAGATGATATTTTAGATGTTTGCTGATAACTCAATGTAAAAGGATGAAAAATGATAGTAAATGAATTCAGATTGTCTGAACCATGAAGAAACACAGAGAGGGAGAGAGTTTAGCAGCGGGAGCATCTGCAAACATTCATTACTCTGAAAAAGGCATTTGGAAATTGAGAGAAGCAGACGGAAACAAAAAAAAAAAAAGAGATGAAAGAGAAATGTGGATTGCTTTACTAATGCAGGGCCAGCGGTATGTACGTCAGGAGGCGCAGTGGAAAACGTGACTTGATTTGTCAGTAAAATGAGCCTGGGGTGTTAATAACATTTATTAATTACGACTGAAGCTTTTCACACAAACTCTGTCTACTACATGTGATTTCTATGAAGTATAAACTGAGGTTTAAAACTGCAATAAAAAGTGAAAGAAATGGCCAGCCTTAGAGATTTTACAACGCTCATGAATATAGAGAGGCAGGATAAGGATACAGTGTAGAGCACATTAGGGTGGTTTTTACACTGGGCACGTTTGCTGAGGGATTGTTCCCAGTGCCACTTGAAGCATCGGTCTGGTTTCAGAGACTCACCTGATTCTATCCAACCCCTGGAATTTTGTGTTCAAGAAGAACACAACACAACTCACCATATTTTTTTATATACAGTGGAATTTGAATTTAATTCGTTCTGGAGGCGAATTCTTTAGGCGAAATTTTGTATTGCGAAACGAATTTTCCCATAAGAAATAATGTCAATGCAGATAATCCATCCCAGCCACCCAAAAATATTACCAATATTATCAATACAAAGTGTGTAGCTGCTTACAAAGAACTGACCAAAGCCAAGCATTCCATGTCAAAGGTCCTCACCAGAAGTTCTGCCACCAAGCTTGGGCTAAAAATAAAAACCGACCACCTACGCCACCAATCTGTCAAGAAAAAATAAAGCAGTGGAAAAATCACATTGTTTTTCAAGGCAACATTGGTATCGTGGGTTGACTATTTTGAAACTCTTTCATTGACAAAAAAGAAATTCATAAAAACTCGCTTTGGTTGGCTTTCCACTGACGCAAACAAGTTTTGAACGGCTTCCGGACGTACGTGCAACTTAGCCGATGTTCGGGTCAGTTCATTCGTAAGCTGAAAATTCTTCATATACCAAAGATTACTTGCAAAATTTCAATTCTTAAGGTGAAAATTTGTAAGGGAGGACATTTGTATGCTGAGGTTCCACTGTATTGGTGATAGACTTCTGCATTCTTGTAAATTTTGTTTCACTGCTCCTGCAAATATTTTCTTCTCTCTACAAATCACCTCACCTCTTCAATGTCCCACAGTGTTCCCTTGTCACTTATGGTACACGTACTAATGATGTCATAATCAGCTACAGCTGATACCATAAATGGCCAAAAGTCGGTGGATACCACACTATCACATCCATATGTGCCCATTCCAAAACTATGAGAATTAACATATCACAGAGTTGGTCTTCCCTTTGCAGTCTCCAATTTTCTGGGAAGGCTTTCCACTAGATTTCAGAGCACAGCTGTGGGGATTTGTTGGCATTCATTCAGAAGAGAATTAGTGAGGTCAGGTACTGATGTCCAGCAAGTGTGCAGTCAATCAGTGTCCTAATTCATTCAGAAGATTGCGGGATGGGATAAGGGCTAAGTTCTTCTACATCACTTCTATAACATTTGGAAAATGATATAATGTAATATGAAAAATCATGTTTTATGTGCTGGATTTTCTTCATTCTCCATTTTCTTTGGGGGTTGTTTAAAAAAAAAAAAAAGAAAGAAAGAAAAAAAAATTAATAGCCAACCAGGGTTGCTGAAAAAATTGCTGCCCGATTTACAAAAGACCTAGTTTCCTCAACAGTTCTTTCATCCGGGATCTGAATGGATTTGTATTGTTACACAAACTAAAAAAAATATCTATTCCAATAAATAGAAATTGTGTCAATGTTCAACAGTGAATTCTATGGGAAAAGAGTGCACCTGGCAACATTATGTATATAGTTCCAATCAATGCATTGTGCTAATTTACACCTGGTTTCACACCAAATAATTTCTTCATCTTCACACTTTGGCATGTTGCCATGTGCCCATTGCTTGAACTGCACATTGAACTGATTTGATTTGCAGCTGATTTTTAACCGCTGAGGTGTGTTTCCTGTACACTTGCAAAAAAATGTGGGAAAAAGTCAACATACATACGAACTCAGAAACAATTATAAAGCTCTCAAAAGGTTAATCACGTGACCTCTTCTACTTCTTCTACTTCTGACTTGGTGCTTGAAGGAAAGAAAGGAAATAAGTGGCGAAAGGAAATAATCTCGTCATTAAAGTAACTGAAAGAATGTGTGTGTGTGTGTGTTGTTTTTTTTGTTTTTTTTAAAGAGAGCGCGCGAGAGAGATAATTGGCCATTACAGCGATGGACAGCATGTCATTACCTTTTCATTAGGAGGCTTTCTACCAGTCTCTGCTCCCGTTCTCAGATCCAAATGCCATTAATGTAATGCAGAATTAAAAGATGCGACACACACACACACACACACACACACACACAAGCAAGTCCTTTTCATCTTTAGATCATTGTAGCTTTAATATTTGTGCCATTTTTCTTTGCCTTCTGTGTTTTCTCCAAAGAGAATTACTGTATATGTAATAGGTGTAAGAATGTGTGTGTGTGTGTGTGTGATTATCCCTTAATAAAAAAAGAAAGTGGAAAATGCAAATTAAATCTGAAAGGGGAAAAAAGTATTCATTGCCCAATAAAAATTTCACCGAATCAGCTTTTTTTTAATACGCAGCTAAATGGTGAAATATAAAATTGTGATACATGAACAAGTTTTCTTGATATGTTACATATTACAACGTTTAATCTCACAGGGGATTTGTCTATTTGGGAAGGCAAGGACGCATGCAGCCAGACAACTTGTTTGTTTGTATGCCGTGGTAGTGTAATTAATTATTTAAAGCATAATTGTTTCTTTTATATTTAGCATTTAAAATATTCAGACTCTGATGCACTACACGTGTGCAATCTGCAAAGGATTATCCGAGCTAACGGGAATGCGTCTATCTGAGCGACTTCACCACTTCTGGTGTCTTAATGGAAATGCAATTTGGACCTGAAAGTTCTACCTCTACAGGGAAGTATCGAATGCAATTGATTGATTTATTGCTCGTAAAGCCACTCAGTAATCCGGAAAATTCTCTGATCTTAAACAGAGATTAATACAATTAGCATGCAAATTAGCACAGGTATTAAATTTGAACACATTTCCTCCATTTCAAGACAGAAATCCTTATTAAAGCCGAAGACCAGTGCTTTAGATATTGACAGCAGATTCCCTCCTCAATGCCTCCTTCACATTATAAGCAGAGAACCAACTCTTTTGACTAACTGTTGTATTGTAAACAGTTTTAGATATCATGACATCTCCCCACAGATATGCGATTATGCTGTTTTACGTTTGAGTTGGGTTTTCCTTATCGGAAAGGAAAAGGGGTTTCTAAGAGGGCTCTTAGAATTCACCACGGCTACTAAGAACAAATCGAATTTACATATTGTTTACTCCCCCTTACTTGCCCATGACTAGCAATTATTCAGGTAAATCACCTACAAACTGTAAGCACAATTTATCCCATTAGACATGCAAATTAGCATTAGTTAATTGGGGTAGTAGGACCTCAGTGGAATTAAATATGTGCTGGAGTATAAGCTTATGGAACAATTTTTTGTTGTTGTTGAAGAAGAAATACTGAGTGCTTTATTGTTAGTATGTTTGCCTTGCCTCCTCCTTGTGTGCATGTGTGAAGTCACCACGCTTCAGGGGTTTCCTAAGGGCAATCCAAATTTCTTCCCTAGTCCAAAGACATGTGTTGTAGGTTGACTGGCATCAAAAAATTGTCTGTAGTGTGTGTGCCCTGTGATGGACTGGCACCTTGTCCATGGTTTACCCCAACTTGTCCCCCTGGCATAAGCTCCAGGCTTCCTGTGACTTCGTGTCGGATAAACAATCCAGAAAATAGAATATTTGGAAATGGAAGTCTGTTTTATTGTCTTTGTAAATACATTAAATTGATACTTAAAAAATAATTTTAATTAATTGAATTAATTGAATTAATTTTACAGGTTTTACAGTTGAACATAGGTTTAATATTAATATTAATATTAAACAAAATGTACTTTATGTTTAGGGTGTCTTGAAAATAAATAAAAATAAAATAATAAGTAAATTTAATAAAACAAACCTATGACCAGTGACCTGCATAGCAACAACTGAGGTATCATTTCAGCTGAGCTCCAAAGTTGGCTAAAGTGACCATCTTTTGCTGTATTTTTCTCATCTTTCAGAGATCACAGAGAAATCATGGCTGGTGTTGGTTGCAACCTATTTTTTTTACTCACTGAAAGCAGTAATAGTGCATGATTTGATTAAATATCACATGTAAGCTTTTAAGAATTAAAAAAATAAATCTCGTACATGTGCCCACTGTAGCCGCAGATTCCTGCTCTTAGCTGATAGCGGTAGAACCTGATGTAGTCTTCTCTTGTTTCGGAACATCTGCATCAAGGTACGTCATGTGCTTTCTGAGATGCTTTTCTGCTCACCAGGGTTGTAAAGAGTGGTTGCTTGAGTTACTGTTGGTGTTCTGTCAGCTTGAACCAGCCTGTGTGCTCTGAGCTCTTTCATCAACAAGGCGTTTCTGCCAGAGGTGGACGAAGTACACAACTTCCTTACTTGAGTGAAAGTACAAATACTACTGGTCAAACATTACTCCATTACAAGTAAAAGTTGTAAAGACAGATTTTTACTTAAGTAAAAGTACAGAAGTACTTGTTTTTAAAAGTACTTAAATATCAAAAGTAAATGTCAACACATTGTTTTATTATTGTTGCATTGTTGTATGCAATACTTACTAGCAACCTTATTTCTTGAAATTGTGTTGTTTATGGCTTACAGATAAGGAAAACCCAAAATTCTGTGTCTCAGAAAATTAGAATATTACATAAGATCAATAAAAAAGGATATTTCAAAGAGAAATGTCAGACTTCTGAAAAGTATGTTCGTTTCTATGCACTCAATACTTGGTTGGACCTCCTTTTGCATCAATGCGGCGTGGCATGGAGGCAATCAGCCTGTGGCACTGCTCAGGTGTAATGGAAGCCCAGGTTGCTTTGATAGCAGCCTTCAGGTCATCTGCATTGTTGGGTCTGGTGTCTCTCATCTTCCTCTTGACAATACCCCATAGATTCTCTATGGGGTTCAGGTCAGGCGAGTTTGCTGGCCAATCAAGCACAGTAACACCATGGTCATTGAACCAGCTTATGGTACCTTTAGCAGTGTGGGCAGGTGCCAAGTGCTGCTGGAAAATGAAATCAGCATCTCCATAAAGCTTGTCAACAGAAGGAAGCATGAAGTGCTCTAAGATTTCCTGGTAGATGGCTGCGTTGACTGTGGTCTTCAGAAAACACAGTGGACCAACACCAGCAGATAACATGGCAGCCCAAATCATCACTGACTGTGGAAACTTCACACTGGACTTCAAGCAACATGGATTCTGTGCCTCTCCACTCTTCCTCCAGACTCTGGGACCTTGATTTCCAAATGAAATGCAAAACTTACTTTCATCTGAAAAGAGGACTTTGGACCACTGAGCAACAGTCCAGGTCTTTTTCTCCACAGCCGAGGTAAGATGCTTCTGACATTGTCTCTGGTTCAGGAGTGGCTTGACAGGAGGAATGCGACATTTGTAGGCCATGTCTAGGATTTGTCTGAAGCTCCCCCAGATTCTTGAATGGATTTTGCCTGACAGTCCTCTCAAGACTGCGGTTATCCCTTTTGCTGGTGCACCTTCTCCTACCACACTTTTTCCTTCCACTCAACTTTCTATGAATATGCTTGGATACAGCACTCTGTGAACAACCAGCTTCTTTAGCAATGACCTTTTGTGGCTTACCCTCCTTGTGGAGGGTTTCAATGACTGTCTTCTGGACAACTGTCAAGTCTTGAGGTTGTTTTGAGGTAATTAGCCTATTTAGGGTGTGACGCCATGACTTTCCAATATTGAACTTTTTCACAATATTCTAATTCTCTGACACACAGAATTTTGGGTTTTCCTTATCTGTACGCCATAATCATCACAATTTCAAGAAATAAAGGCTTGAAATATTTCACTCTATGTGTAATGAATCTATATAATATATGGGTTTCACTTTCTCATCTGAGTGACAAAAAATATTGACCTTTTTCTTTATATTCTAAATTTTGAGATGTACCTGTACACATCTATGTGTATCCACTCATGCACATTTCAATCAAATGGTCTGTAAATGAAGACTGGTCAGAAAAAAAATCTAACCTGCTTTAAAACCCAGCTACACAACTGTAGCTGTACAACCACCCAACAGCAACACTGCTTTAACAAAGAGTTATATATATTTCCACAATTCATTTACATCGTTTTAATATGCATTTACACCATTGTCCAGGCTCCTCCCTCCTATGTACAATGCGTTGTGGGCAATATTACCCGTTAGAGTGTGCATTGTTCTGCACTTTGAATTTCTACCGGAAGTAGTAGACCATCCAGGAATTTTTGGAATACTCTTTTCAGTATACTGCGATTTGGGGCATACTAATTCTATTTTTGAATACTATTTAGGACACATAGTATGAGAATTTGGACACAGCATACGTTTTTGTGTGTTAACTGACATCATTACCAATGTGTTGGTGGTGTATAATATACAAAGCATATCTTCGTCCATTTTGTCAGAAATTGATCAATTGAGCAATTGAGTTAAAAAAATTATGGAAAACCACTGAACTTTACAACATGTGACGCTACAAGAGTGAAAAAAATCATCCTATGATTAATGTAAATAATTTCTACTCAATGACCATGACAGAAATGTAGTGGAGTAAAAAGTAGAGTATTTGTCTTTCAAATGTAGTGAAGTTAAAGTAAAAAGTATCCAGAAAAAATAATACTCAAGTAAAGTACAGATACTCAAAAAGTGTACTTAAGTACAGTACTCAAGTAAATGTACTTCTTTACTGTCCACCTCTGGTTTCTGCTCACTGGATGGTTTTGTTCACAGAAGATCAGAAGTTTTCTACTGAAATCAGCCTTTCTGGAAACAACAACAACCCTGCCATGGTCAAAGAAAAAACATTTTTTGCATTGCACTGCTGCCTCATGATAGGATAATTGCATGAATTTGCAGATGTGTGTGTACATGTGTGTGTGTGTGTGTGTGTGAGACCAGGATATTCAGAGGAATCAGCTAAAGATACAGACATGAGTGGTTAGGCATGTCAAAGTGCATTAAGACCAGACTGATGAAGAGTGATGATCTCTCTGAGAGTGATGTCTCACTGTTTCTCTCTCTCTCTCTTACTCTCTCTCACCCTTTTTCTCTTGGACTTTTCACAAGAGACTCCGAGAGATGTTGTGAATGTATAAATAGTTAAGAGACAGTGAGCAAGAGGCATATGAGTGAGTGGGAGAGCTATATAGTGCAATATAGAGAGAGTCATTTTCAAGAACAAGAGAGCACGTCAGGAAGCAAGGTAGAGAGAGAAAGCCAGGATCACACAAAGAGCCTGAAGCTGCAAATAGCGAAGATAAAACAAAGATATCACTGTGTAAATGTTGAACTAATTCGATCCCCCCACTTTCTCTCTGACCTCATATTTGTGCCAACGATGCTTCCAGAAGCAAAATGTCACATAAATGCTCACCTGATGTGTCCCATGCTCTTTAAACGTGTATGAACAGTGCATCCTTCAGTGTCTGGAAAGGTCACAGATAAGCAGGAGAGTCCTTCACTACCAAGAATTGCATTTGTTATTCCATCATTTATAGAAGAAAAAGCCAGTACGATTTAAGAAAAAAAAAGTCATGACGGTTACTCCATTATTTTTTATAGGTCTACAAAGCATCTTTCTCACACACTGAATGCAGTAAGGATAATAATTCATCTTGCACACGACTTCACACACAGGAGGATTTAGCATTAAAATCTGACAGTTTTTTATAGATTAAATTATGAACTCGTATAAAGTGAGCTGTAATCATTTCAGACGACTGCTTGGTCAGCTTAAACGTTAAACTTTATACACATTTTTCACATCTGTATAAAGGATATGAAGGACATCAAACTGGATCAAGTGCTATTTTTTTATATTCATCTGCCTGATAATGAGGCATTATTCAAATTAACCGTTTTTGATTCATGCAGCACTATATGATGTAGACAGACTTCCATTACAAGTTGTTTTCAATACTTGCCATATATTTCCGAAATAAATGAATATGTTGAAAATTTATGTTCGAAGAAGACACAAAACCTTCTTCAGTCCACAATTTCTACCCCTGATTTTTTTTTTTCACGATTAAAAGCAGGTTTTTGTTTTGAAACCCAGGAAAAATAATTATTAATCAGCTTGATAATCTGCCTCTGATTAAAAGTCCTTTTCCCTACGTAACTATTGATGCAATTTTTAGGACTAAAGTCGGCAATATGGAGCATAGCGCAGGTAACGATGATGCAGAAACAGTGCAGGTAATTCGCTTCAGAATGAGTCCCGATTTGTTCTCATTTAAATGTAAATTACAGAAACTGAGTGCAGTTATGAGAGCCAAGGTGTGTGTGCATGTGTGTGTGTGTGTGTGTTCACTGATTGGAAAAGGACTGAGCATCTCAACCCAAGGGCACAGTGAAGGCATTCAGGTCGGCACTTTCCGTTCTCTCCATCCGTCCTCTTTAAGTTTTCTTTTTTTTTCTTCTTCTTTTTTTTCCTCTGACCACCTATTTCATTTCTTTTCATTTTCTTTCTTCGCTTATTTCTTTTCATTAGTGAAAGTTCTATTAATCCACTGGGGTTCATTTGTACTTTAGATCTCCTGCAGGATCATCACATCTCTCTCTCTCTCTCTCTCTCTCTCTCTCTCTTGCTCTCATTTTCACACAGAGGCTGCCAATGTGAGAATGTGAGATGAAGAATGATACAGATGCTCTGTCCCAACTGCTGCTCTTTTATTAACACTGCAGGGAAACGAGGCATTGTTTTTTCTTGCTTTTTTCCCCCCCTGCATCCCAGTCAGTCTGAAATCCTGAACAGAGGATTGTGAAAACTTTTATAAATATTCCCAAATGATGTAGATTTTTGTCTATATAAAAAAATTTTTTTTGTATATTTAAAAAAAAAAAAATGAATGAAATTAAATCTAAATTCTAAGTAATAAAGTAAATTAAATTAATTGAAATTAAAATTCATTTCAATGGTTAATCATTTTAAATTACAAAATAAATATATACTACAAATACAACATATCTTAAAAATAAATAATTACACTGTATAATAATGTAGAAGTTATATATAAACTAGAAGAATATAAACTAGAGATCCAAAGTTGGCTAAAATGACCAACTTTCACTGCATTTTTCTCATCCCTCATACTTCACACAGACATCAGTTTGGTGTTGGTTGAAAGCAGTGAAAACTTTTTTTTTGGTTATTATGACATGCTGCACTGCTGAAGGAGTTCAAGATGTTCAAAAACATATTTCTGTCATATTTATATCCATTACCTTTAAGTTTTCCACAACATCATTGAGTGCAACACAGCAGAACAAAGAAGTCAAAAAAACTAACACAAAAAAATGCTGAAACATTTATTGACTACAAGCCTGACTAACAAGGAGGTAAATAACGAGGCGAAACCAAATGCCAAAGCTTGATGTTGCAGAAAATTGATAACATCCATTCGGGGTCATTTGGCCAATAAAGTCTGGGAGCCCCTGCAGCAGGATGAAGCTAAAAACAGGCAATCGTGTGTACTTCATTTTAATCTGTTACTTCCTCTTCATACTGCTAAATAACAAGACGAATTCAGACCAAATGATCTATAGCTATTAAAATAGCTTTTTTTATCGTTTCTCTGTGATGTTATTGCATCCGCCTTGTTACTTCTTACATCCGGCAATCGGCATATGTATCTGTTGTGTTTTCGGTCCTAGCTAATAATCACTGCTAAGTATGAATCTATTCATGCTTCACTGAAGAGCTCGTTAAGGAGGCATAAAACCGACCATTTAAAGCCCTCGAATGAGAAATGTGACACAAAATGGAGAGAGAGAGAGAGAGAGAGGAGGGCAAAGAGACATAGAGACAGAGAGTAACAGACAGAGTGAGAGAGGGTCGGACAGAGAGAGAGAGAGAAAGTGAGAGAGAAAGAGGGACAGACAGAGAGAGAGGGGGACAGACCGACAGACAGAGAAAGAGAGAAACAGACAGAGAGAAAAATAGACAGGCGGAGAGAGAGAGACAGACAGACAGAGAGAGAGAGAGAGAGAGAGAGAGAGAGACCGACAGGCAGGGGGACAGACAGACAGAGAGAGAGAGAGAGAGAGAGAGATAGACAGACAGACAGAGAGAGAGAGAGAGAGAGAGAGAGAGAGAGAGAGAGAGAGAAACTGCTAGAACCTTTCTCCTCAGATTCTCCTCAGCCGCTCACTTCTTCTTAAATGATCATATTTTTAACCTACTCCTGACAGTGTGTGTGATGTGTATATGATTGAGTATAGACACAGTACAATATTATTACCAATGCCTCAGAGCCCAAATGTATTTAGCACCAAATAGAATAATAATCCAAACCTCTAAACCACACAATTACTGCCACTACACACCAGCAAAGGAGCCTGAAAACCTTGGAGAGCAATTAACACATAAACAAACATTCATTATAATATTCTTTTTCAGTACAGTAAGTGCAGTATCATGGTCAGGGTTGTGGTGGATCCAGAGCTTATCCTGGGAACACAAGGTGGGAATGGGACAGCTTAGATGGGACACCGGTCCATCACATGGACACACGAGCAATTTAAAGTAGCTAATCCAACTGTTTCTAGAGGTTTAGAGGAAACCAGAGAACCAGGAAGGAACTCAGAAAGTACACAGGAGGAACATATGAAACTCTGCCGTGATATTAACCGCAGCTCAGGACTGCTAGTGAGTGAAAAAGCAGTCATCTCATCACAGACATATGCGAGAGAAGAGGTGAATTACAAAATGACAAAAACATTATTTAGGAAGGATGTGTGTGTGTGTGTGTGTGTGTGTGTGTGTGTGCTCATCAAACACTTCCATAAAGCAGTCAGAGAGCACTAATCCTAATCAGTTTAATAGAAGATGTGTAAGAGCTGGTGTGAATTTAAAATAGGGAGCTCTGTTGGCGAGAAAGACACACAGAGAGAGAGAGAGAGAGAGAGAGAGAGAGAGAGAGAGAGAGATGTTAGGAAAGGATACAGAAAGACTTGGGTGTGAGAGCTGGCTAGTTGAAGCAAAGATTTAGATAAAGAAAAAATCCACCCTGAATCCACCTTTCTAATTAAAATGTGATCTTTAGCGACACACAAGATTTATTTTGTAATGGAATTCGGATTATTTTTTCTCTTTAATCTTCTTTCTTTGTCTATTCTCACTCCGTTCGGTTAGCTGCGGATAGTTGTGTCAGTAGAATTAACCTTTGCTTCATTTCTGCATCAACAGAGCGATGCAGCAGCACTTTAGTCCTGTAGCCAGTCCAATTCTCTCAGGACCTTATCCGTACACTCTGCTGAGCTTTCATGCTAACGCCACCATCAACGCCACGGTGCTCGTAGACCGCTAACTAGCTGAGAGGAGTCTCGTCTGCATCGTATAGCAACACTGCACACTGACACTTTAAATCCAGCGTTTGTTCTTCTACATCAGTTCCATGTGACTGAACTGAGTAACGTTAATACAATTAGTTTTTGTACAAAAAACATGATTTGATCTTGTACTTTCAAAGTCTGAATCAAATCAAACGCCGAGTTCACAGTTGAGCTGAAAATCAAAGCCACAACACTGCTGTTTTGCAGCAGACACATCACCACTGCACTATTCTGCCATGCATAGTTTAACTGCCTACATTTTATACTATTGGATTTTAATACTATATATTATAGATTTCTATAGATTATCAGTGAAAAAAAATTCCTTTTTTTTTTCAGTGTAGTTTTCTCATTAGTATGACATGAAATCCCCAGAGAGGAAATATTCTTGAACATGTGGAAAAGAGGTTACTTTTTTGTGTGTATTTTTAAATACTAAATATAAAAAATTAGTTTGAAGAAAAAACATAGAAAAAAATATTTATTAATTAATTAGTTAATTTATTTAGTTATTTACTTCAATAAATGTAATTTTCTACAATCTCTCTCTCTCTCTCTCTCTCTCTCTATATATATATATATATATATATATATATATATATATATATTTATATATATAGTTTTTAAATTATAAATGATAAATAAAATAAAATAAAAGCTAAAAAAAAGATATTAATTAAGAGATATTAATGTGGCACATGTATGGCAATGAGATATCTCATTGCCGTACATGTGCCACATTAATATCTCTTAATTAATATCTTTTTTTTAGCTTTTATTTTATTTTATTTTATTTATCATTTATAATTTAAAACCTGCTTTATAGTCATGTTCTAATGGTTGAGGCTCTGTGAATCCTGTGATTCAGATTATTATTATTATTATTATTATTATTATTATTATTATTATTATTATATTTGTAGATTTTATATATTGAGATGTTTTTTCTTAATTTTTATATTTTATTTTTTTCTTATTTATGTGTATATATGCATATAGGTACTAAATGACTAAAATCAAAAAGGTAGGTCATGTAAAGGTCTGGATTTTGTTTCCTTTTTTTTATTTTTTTATTATTGATCGTCAAGAAATTTGGATTGAAAGCTACATTATTCTACTCTTTGGTTGTCCACACTAAATGACTGCAAGTCAACTTCTGCAGCACAATTCTGACCTCTAATGTCAAACATCCTGGATTAAATTCTTCTCTGCATTGTTACGGGTGGTTTATCGTCGTCAACATCAAAATGCTGATCGATTAAGAAGCATTAAATATTCATATAGGGAAGAATATACGTTTCCACCTGCAGTATACGTGGCTTCGTCTACCGGTTTCTAGGGAGGAAAAAGGAGCAAAGTGAGAGCAGGATGTTACTGTAATTAGACTCTGATTGAAATGATGCTATCAGTCAAAGAGGGATTTACGTGTGTGTGTGTGTGTGTGTGTGTGTATGCATATGTGCATGTGAAATTTAATTATTTCCTTCACAGGAAGCAGTCTTCCCAATTCTGGTGATTATTTTTTATTATTACTACTGTTATATAAAACCTGTTTAATATTTATCAAAGTAAATCCGCTGGTCAGAAATGAAAACAAGGTTCAATCCCACACCATGTAACATGCTCCCTCATCTTCTGCATTTCTATCACTCCATCTTTCATCATCCCACTACTTATTCACCTCACCATTCCTCTTTATTTTATCAGATTAAGTCTTATATGAGAACAGAGCAGGTTTTCTATGAAGAATAACAGATTTTAATGCACCTTAAAATTAATACGTATCCAGAAAATGGTCCTGTTCGGCATCTTGACCTTTCATTACCTTTATGTCCTTGTTTTGCTTTCGTTCTTTTCTCCTCTTTTTATACAAAGGAAATGAAAAAAATAAGAGGAAAGAGGCCACCAGGAAAGAGAGGGAAGATGAGAAAAAAGCCCTCGAGAGACATGATTGGAAAATGGAAGCACTTAGAGAGAGAGAGAGAGACAGAGAGAGAGAGCACAAGCCAGGCAAATAGACAGAAACAGAAATACAGTGCGCAAGTAGGAAGTAAGAGAGACAGAGAGAATAAATAAACTGATGGAAAACGGAAAAAGCAACAGAGAAGGAGTAATAGAAAACGAAAGCAGAATGTACTGTAGGAGGCGTTGCATAAAAGAAAGTGGAACAAGAGAAAGAGAAAGTGAGTGAAAAGAAGTAAAAAAATATAGCTGCAAGCAGCAATGATGGGCCCTTGCACTATGAGCCATCACTACACGGTGCCATCGCCACCCAGGCGCACCAGGTACAGTGAGCACAGTGGGTACATGCATTAAAAGGGGAAATACCAAAAGGACAAGAGTGACAATTTACTGAAAGTGATCACAGCAAAGTCCACTGATGGCAAATCGAAAACTGACTTTCCTTCTAAACTATATAAGGACAAAAGGGACAGTTTGGGTGTAATGAAATAGATCATAGCAATGTCCAGTGATGTCCAAAGGGACAATGACTCTCCCTCTAAACTATATTACTATATCAGTTTATATATATATATATGTATGTATAGGGAGAGAGAGAGAGAGAGAGAGAGAGAGAGTCACCCAGAAAAATGTATACACATGTATACATTTGTATGCAATGTATAGACATTTATACAATGTATACACATTTCAGGATTTAAGAAATTTTCTTATACAAAAATTTGTATAAATATTGTATTACTAAATTTATTGCTATACATTATAGATTGATTTATATGATAATATTATGATAATATTATTAATATTATACTAATATTATTTACATCATACTATTTTTCTTTTCCTGAAGTGTATATACATTTTTAGATTGACTCTGTATATATGAATTGTGAAAATGAAGCAATATTGTAAAAAAAAATTAAAATAACGGGATAAGAGTCTCTAGTGGACATAGTCTAGTACTGCAGGAGTCAGGTGAAAATGGACTAGTCAATGGACTGATAAATGTAAAAATTTGTTGTGAGCCATTAGAGCATCACAAGATCATGAAACTAAGCAGAATCACTCACAACCAGTTTTAAAAAAAATTTCAAATTTCCACTGTTAAGATATAAGAACATTAACATTTTTCTATTATGTCCTCACAATAGCAACATCATTCAAAATATCACAAATTCCTTCACAGTTTCACATCAGCCATGTCCTGACATTATTCTGACTGATTTTCAACCAAATCAGATGAAAGTAAGGGACAAAACAGAGATTTCTAAAAGTGACACACTTCCTGCTGCCAGTTGGTGGCGCTATGAGTGACACTCACAATAGTCATGTCCGTGTGATCAGCTTTCTTCTTTTAACATAAAGTTGAGGTTTGATGTACATCACACAATATACACCGAAGTTATTATCCACTTCCTGTTTCCTTTTATTCGCCATAAGTTTAAGGGCTCCTCACGGCTGAACCATATGAGATATCAAAAATCCCTTAACAACTTTAGATCCTCAACGTCTTCAGATCATATTGGACCCTGTTTGGTCAAAATCATACAAATCCCCTAGGAGGAGTATATCAAATTCCATTGGCGTTTTTCACTCATCCCAAAATAACTGACTTCCTGTTAAGCAGATCCCATGACAGGTGGATGAACGTCATTTAGCTCAATGAGAACTAAATGTATACCGGCTCTCATGCATATACGTCCAAGTGAATATGAGCTGTGCAGCTATATTTCTGACAAAGTTCCAGGGGGCACTGTGACAGCCCTGTGCCACGCCCGGGGACCAGCCACACTGGCCTTTCTCATAAACGTACACTCTCTATGGGAAATATTTTGGAACATTAGGCCTTTCCACTCGTAAGATATGAAAAAATTCATTTTCTTCTATTATGTTCTCATGTAAATCGTCGCCATTGTAACACGATTCAAGGTATCAAAAATTCCTTCACAGTTTCACATCAGCCATGTCTTGTCATTATTCTGACTGATTTTGAACCAAATCAGGTGAAAGTAAGGGAGAAAATATTAGAAATTTCAAAAAGTGACACACTTCCTGCTGCCAGTTGGTGGCGCTATGACCGAGACTCACAGTTGTCATATCAGTGTGATCAGCTTTCAATGCTTAACATAATCCTAAGGTTTCATGTAGAACACTTAATGTACACAGAAGTTATTAGCCACTTCCTGTTTCATTTTATTCGCCATAAGTTTAAGGGCTCCTCACGGCTGAACCGTTTGAGATATCAAAAATCCCTCATCAATTTTGCATGATCAATGTCTTGAGATCATTTTAGCCTGGGTTTGGTGGCGGTTGTATTAATTCTCTAGGAGGAGTATTTCAAATTCCATTGGGTGAGTTTTGCAAAAACTCAAAATAACTCACTTCCTGTGGATTAGACTTAATAACATGCAGTGTGAAAGTTGTTCAGTGCAATGAGTGTGTACCAACTTGTACATGGATACGTGCAAGTGTGTATCAGCTATGCAGCAAGATGTTCCAGGGGGCGCTGTAAAGGGTGTGTGCCACATCCAGGGTCGAGCCACGGTGACGTCCTAATGGCCAACCTGTCTGCTGATTTTCAAGAGTTTTTGAGCATGCTAAGGGGTCCAAAATGCCCGGAAAGGTTGGGAAAAAAAATAAAATAAATGAAACATAAATTCTAACGAAAACAATAGGGCTTCTGTACCTACGGTGCTCGGGCCCTAATAAATGAGCGAAAATAAGTAAAGGGGAGGGAAGGAGAGAGTGAGAGAGAAGGAAAGAAAGGGGAAGAGAGAGGAGGAGGAGTAAGGGAGAGAAGGAAAAAGAGCTGAAAAAGAGAGGTGGGAGTGAGGTAGAGAGGGAAAGAGGCAGAGAGAGAAGGAGAGAAATGAAGAAAGAGGGAAAAGAGAGAAAGAGCGAGGGGGAGTGCTGGAGATAAGGGAAAAGAGAGAGAGAGAGAGAGAGAGAGAGAGAGAGAGAAAGAGGGGGTGAGGGAGAGAGAAAGAGAGAGGACACTAAAAAGAGAGTGAGAGAGAACAGAAGAGAGAAAGAGATAGGAAAAGAGAGAAAGTAAAAAAGAGGTAGAGAGAGAGAGAGGAAAAGGGAGGGTGAGAGAGAGGAAAAGGGAAAGTGAGAGAGAGAGAGATAGAGAGAGGTGATCAAGGGAGAGAGGGAAAGGGAACCACATGATGTCCTTGCTGCTACTTAACGAGCTGAAAGAGTGTTTTGTTGGCGCTCAGGGTTACTCGTCTTCAAGGCTCTTCACCGAGTGTGCACAAAAAAAAAAACTAATGAAGATGGAGTTGAGAAATGGAACAAAAATGTTTTAGAGTTAGGAAACCAAAAAAAGAAAAAAGTGGAAACACAGAACCAGGCCACTCAACAACACTGGAACTCAACAACATTCTGTATAAAGTAAAAGATCCTAACCAACACCCAGGAACAGAACAGGACTGATACGTGACTCTGGAACAAATGGACAAGAAGATTGGAAATGGGTCAGGATCAGATCTATCTATCTATCTATCTATCTATCTATCTATCTATCTATCTATCTATCTATCTATCTATCTATCTATCTATTTGTGGCTCAACAGTTAAGGCTCTGGGTTACGCTTCAGAAGGTTGCAGGTTTAAGCACCACCAGTCTGGCACTTTTGGGCCCTTTAACCTTCTCTGCTTGACTGGTACTTATGTTTAGTTTATATTTTGGCAGACTGTTACAAAAGGCAAATCTTGCACTCTAAGAGATTATTTTGTTCATTTGTTTTGCCTTTAACTAACAGTATTGTGCCTTGTTTGTCTAGATACAAATGAATTTTATTCATTAATCCCACACACAGGAATATTTACCCACTACAAGAAAAGTGAAATTCATGAAAATCCATTTTACTTCAGAAAACTGACTGTATCCTGTGAGCAAATTTACTTATAAGGAGACTTGCTAATATGAAGCACGATTGGTTGGCTCCAGATAGTGCTGAGTTAGTGCAGCTTTATGTATATAGGAGGTTTTATAGTTTTATTTCATGCCCAATATTGATGAAAGTGAGGAAGATTCAATTAGGGGAAAAAATGGCAACCTTTACAGTGAGGAAGAGTGAGTCTGCTTCTATCGCAGTGGCTCAGCTGGCATTACTTGAAGATTTAGCGCTGTGTTTAGATCATGTCATGCTTCGGACATTCTCAGTAGTTGTGCCATTAACACACTTCCTAATTTATTAATTTGGTTCGGTTTGCAGGATTTAAACGTACTTCAATATGACTTTATGAAATGACCGGAAATGCTTTTTTTATATAGTGGTGCTTAAAAAGTGCTTGAATGATAAAAAATCAATAAATCCAAACTGGCTTGATCATTGACAGTAAACAAACACTGTCCTTTCACTCAAAAGATGCCTCACTGCTGTAGCCCCGCCCCTTTCTCCTTCTGCTATTTGCTCAGTTATGAGCATATAGTGGAATGAGCTCCTGTAACTCAACACAAATGTAAAGACATTACAGAAAATACAAGAAATGCTAATTTAATCCAGCATGGCTGCAAAAGGCGGTATGTAAAACAGATGTCAATGACAGTTTGTACAATGTTTAGGTGAGGCTCAGGCAAACTACAGCAATAATAAAGCTGTAGAGTTTGTTTGGAGCTCTCACCAGCACAGGCATCCTTTGCGGAATTTGGGCAGAATTTCAAAATGAAATAAAGAATGTGTTTAAATCTCTTATTCAGTTCTTGAAAACTAAAAAATTGTCCTTGAAAGTCTTGGAATTGTATTATGGAGTATCTGTGGGAATGCTGAGTGGCCTATGAAATTTGCACTATGCAGAAGTCTAGCTCTCGCTAATAAGCAAACCGGAGAAGATAGAAGCAAAGAAACACTTCAAGTTTCAATATGGCATGAAAGAAATCAGAAATTCCTTAATGGAAACATTTTCTACTGGGATATATGTGTTTCGGTTCCGGGTGGTCTAACAGCAGGATCCTGTACTCCAAGCAGGGAACCAACCCAGCTACTGAAGGGTTAACTCCCAGTGTTAGTCCCAGGCCTGGATAAAATGGGAGGGTTGCATCAGGAAAGGCATCCGGTGCCAAAACCTGTGCCAAAATCAAATATGCGGATCGGATGTTCCCGCTGTGGCGACCCCGAACGGGGAGCAGCCGAAGGACAACAACAACAGAAGATGAGTAAACACACAGCACTGAGTGTGTCAAAAGGATGTTCAGTACAAGCATCAACATGAACACTGAACTGTCTTTATGATAACAGCAACAGCTCTTAAGTCTTCAGTATTCAGGTGGAATTATTCACTAAAAAATAGGATCAAATTTGAGCATGAATAAATTAGATTTTTTTTTTTTTTTAAAGCAGAAGTCAGAAGTGCAAATGTTGCAGAATTAAAGCATGTGAATGAATCGGGCAGATCCAATTATCTGAGATCCAGCAATAGAAGCCACAACAGTTGGCCTTCATGATTAATCATAGCTTTATCATTATTTTGATGTGAGTTTGTGCACTAAACTCACTGTGAAAGGTTACAATAAGAGGACGGATCTTGTTACCCAGGGCACAGCACCACAATAACACTCTTGTGTGAGCATGAGCATAAATGACATCATTTCCTTAGGACATGTGAACAGCTAAAAACCTGGTCCTTGACATCCCTGCATTATCATCCCTGCTGTGTTTAGACCGTAAGTGCAGAGTGTTTTTACTTATAAAAGTGGAAAATGGAGTTGTCTTTGAAAAAAATATATCGACCAGGTGCATTTTGAGAAATGTGATCTTTTATGAAAGGCATTACATGTTCCATATGAAGTGTGTTACTAGAGGCATTCATTTCCCCATAAATAAGTGTACTCACTCAACACACACACACACACACTCTATTTTTTTCTTTTCTGCAATGCAAATAGCCATCTGATTCATGCACAGACATGCTCACTATAATAGCTGATAAATAAAACATTACTCGTGCTGAAACGATAACTCTAAAACTCATTTTTACGCACTACAGTCAAATATCATGCAGCAGAATGAAGCACAGAAATTTGGCTAGCTTTACGGTTTCCTTTCATTCACCTGAGTCCTGGCTTAGGAAAACTTTCTCCTGACTCGTATACAGTATGCCCTATCCCGTAGTGGTCCTCTGAATGTTGTAAATGAATATTACTCATTAATTATAAACGTTAGACCAGCTCCATCTGATTTCCATAGACTAAAGACCGTAGAAAGGGTCACGTCCTTAGGGCTAATTTGCTAATTGACTTGCAAATGGCTCATAAGGGATCAGTTAAAGTTAAAGTGGATGTCAAAAGGTCAGAGTTTCTGTTTAGTTCGGGAAATCAAAGCTCTTTTCTGTCGAGATTAATATTTTGAAGAAGACCACCCAGTACAGGGAATTTAATAGTTCCTGAATGTATGTGTGTGTGTGACTTTTCTTCTCAAATTCAATAAAATGCAAAGATTGTACGTCTGCCATGTCAGTTCCACATCCAACCAAACTTTAATAACTGAAGGAAGTGAATGTTGTTGTTATTCTTCTAAATGCTGCACTGAATATTCACAAGGATGAGAAGAGTTTTAGAGAGAAATGTACTGACAGAACACCAGCTAGAGAATACAAATCATATGGATGCTTAAATGAATAAATAATAATCAGCTAACTAAATCAAGTACTTTACATCAAAATACTAGTTTATGTGTCCTGTCTCGGTCCTCGTCTTTCTGTGAAGAGAAAGAAAGGATTATCAAATTCCACATGTTGTTAACTCATACATTTCCTTTCCTTTCAATTCAATTCGATTTTATTTATTTGTATAGCGCTTTTTACGATGGACGTTGTCTCAAAGCAGCTTTACAAAAGCAGAGAAACAGAGAAATGAGGAACAAATTAATAAATTAAATGAATACATTATTTTATCCCTAATGAGCAAGCCTGCGGCAACAGTGGCAAGGAAATACTCCCTGTGATGATATGAGGGAGAAACCTTAAGAGGAACCAGGCTCAGAAGGAAAACTCATCCTCCATTTGGGACAGTAAATAATGTAAATGTAACTAAATAATGTTTCACTGTAATATCAGTTAGCATAGTGATAGCAGTTTGGTAAAAGAAATAATATATGATAACTGGGATGCTGGGATGACCTTCATTCAGCTCCACTGCAGTGCTAGTGCAGTACTGTACTATTTAGGTTGAAGCTGGTGATAAGATTAGGCTTTTATCAGTGTCTAACTCTATGCTTTAGTAATCATGGACAGATGACAGGATCATCAGGGAAGAGGAGGTAAGGTTTACTCAGTGGGGTTAGAACTATTACTACTACTACTACTACTAAGAAGAAGAAGAAAAATATTCAGGAGTATCTAGTGTGGTTGGCAAATCTAGTCTCTGCCATCGTCCAAGCCAAGTACCATGATCGAAAGGTGTTAATCCAGACTGGGAGGAAGACATCAACATTCAGCCAGTACACGCAGAGTGCTCCATAAACCATGCTGTGTGTTCCTCAAGACAACCACATGACCACCATCACACTGTTTCAGTTTTATTTCTGGTCGAATCATTTCTTCAGGGCTTTTCTTACACCTTTCATCTACAGTGTCTTTCTCACACCTTTCGCACCTCATCTAATCATTTCTACAGTGTCTTTCCCACATTTTTCAGACCTGTTCGAATCATTTCTGCAGTGCCTTTCTCACATCTTTACAGACTTGATCGAATCATTTCTACAATGCCTTTCTCACACCTTTCACACCTGATCGAATCATTTCTACAATGCCTTTCTCACACCTTTCACACCTGATTGAATCATTTCTGCAGTGTCTTTCTCACACCTTTCACACCTGATCGAATCATTTCTACAATGCCTTTCTCACACCTTTCACACCTGTTCGAATCATTTCTACAATGCCTTTCTCACACCTTTCACACCTGATCGAATCATTTCTACAATGCCTTTCTCACACCTTTCACACCTGATCGAATCATTTCTACAATGCCTTTCTCACACCTTTCACACCTGATCGAATCATTTCTACAATGCCTTTCTCACACCTTTCACACCTGATCGAATCATTTCTACAATGCCTTTCTCACACCTTTCACACCTGATCGAATCATTTCTACAATGCCTTTCTCACACCTTTCACACCTGTTCGAATCATTTCTGCAGTGCCTTTCTCACATCTTTACAGACTTGATCGAATCATTTCTGCAGTGCCTTTCTCACATCTTTACGGACTTGATCGAATCATTTCTGCAGTGCCTTTCTCACATCTTTACGGACTTGATCGAATCATTTCTGCAGTGCCTTTCTCACACCTTTCACACCTGATCGAATCATTTCTGCAGTGCCTTTCTCACACCTTTCACACCTGATCGAATCATTTCTGCAGTGCCTTTCTCACACCTTTCACACCTGATCGAATCATTTCTGCAGTGTCTTTCTCACACCTTTCACACCTGATCGAATCATTTCTACAATGCCTTTCTCACACCTTTCACACCTGATAGAATCATTTCTACAGTGCCTTTCTCACACCTTTCACACCTGATCGAATCATTTCTGCAGTGTCTTTCTCACACCTTTCACACCTGATCGAATCATTTCTACAATGCCTTTCTCACACCTTTCACACCTGATTGAATCATTTCTGCAGTGTCTTTCTCACACCTTTCACACCTGATCGAATCATTTCTGCAGTGCCTTTCTCACACCTTTCACACCTGATCGAATCATTTCTGCAGTGCCTTTCTCACACCTTTCACACCTGATCGAATCATTTCTGCAGTGTCTTTCTCACACCTTTCACACCTGATCGAATCATTTCTACAATGCCTTTCTCACACCTTTCACACCTGATAGAATCATTTCTACAGTGCCTTTCTCACACCTTTCACACCTGATCGAATCATTTCTGCAGTGTCTTTCTCACACCTTTCACACCTGATCGAATCATTTCTACAATGCCTTTCTCACACCTTTCACACCTGATCGAATCATTTCTACAGTGCCTTTCTCACAACTTTCACACCTGATCGAATCATTTCTACAGTGCCTTTCTCACACCTTTCACACCTGATCGAATCATTTCTACAATGCCTTTCTCACACCTTTCACACCTGATTGAATCATTTCTGCAGTGTCTTTCTCACACCTTTCACACCTGATCGAATCATTTCTACAGTGCCTTTCTCACATCTTTACGGACTTGATCGAATCATTTCTGCAGTGCCTTTCTCACACCTTTCACACCTGATCGAATCATTTCTACAGTGCCTTTCTCACATCTTTACGGACTTGATCGAATCATTTCTGCAGTGCCTTTCTCACACCTTTCACACCTGATCGAATCATTTCTACAGTGCCTTTCTCACATCTTTACGGACTTGATCGAATCATTTCTACAGTGCCTTTCTCACATCTTTACGGACTTGATCGAATCATTTCTACAGTGCCTTTCTCACATCTTTACGGACTTGATCGAATCATTTCTACAGTGCCTTTCTCACATCTTTACGGACTTGATCGAATCATTTCTACAGTGCCTTTCTCACATCTTTACGGACTTGATTGAATCATTTCTACAGTGCCTTTCTCACATCTTTACGGACTTGATCGAATCATTTCTGCAGTGCCTTTCTCACATCTTTTCGGACTTAATCGAATCATTTCTGCAGTGTCTTTCTCACACCTTTCACACCTGATCGAATCATTTCTACAGTGCCTTTCTCACACCTTTCACACCTGATCGAATCATTTCTACAGTGCCTTTCTCACACCTTTCACACCTGATTGAATCATTTCTGCAGTGTCTTTCTCACACCTTTCACACCTGATCGAATCATTTCTACAATGCCTTTCTCACACCTTTCACACCTGATCGAATCATTTCTGCAGTGCCTTTCTCACACCTTTCACACCTGATCGAATCATTTCTACAGTGCCTTTCTCACATCTTTACGGACTTGATCGAATCATTTCTACAGTGTCTTTCCCACATTTTTCAGACCTGTTCGAATCATTTCTACAGTGCCTTTCTCACATCTTTACGGACTTGATCGAATCATTTCTGCAGTGCCTTTCTCACACCTTTCACACCTGATCGAATCATTTCTACAGTGCCTTTCTCACATCTTTACGGACTTGATCGAATCATTTCTACAGTGTCTTTCCCACATTTTTCAGACCTGTTCGAATCATTTCTACAGTGCCTTTCTCACATCTTTACGGACTTGATCGAATCATTTCTGCAGTGCCTTTCTCACACCTTTCACACCTGATCGAATCATTTCTGCAGTGCCTTTCTCACACCTTTCACACCTGATCGAATCATTTCTGCAGTGCCTTTCTCACATCTTTACGGACTTGATCGAATCATTTCTGCAGTGCCTTTCTCACATCTTTACGGACTTGATCGAATCATTTCTACAGTGCCTTTCTCACATCTTTACGGACTTGATTGAATCATTTCTACAGTGCCTTTCTCACATCTTTACGGACTTGATAGAATCATTTCTACAGTGCCTTTCTCACATCTTTACGGACTTGATCGAATCATTTCTGCAGTGTCTTTCTCACACCTTTCACACCTGATCGAATCATTTCTACAGTGCCTTTCTCACACCTTTCACACCTGATCGAATCATTTCTACAGTGCCTTTCTCACACCTTTCACACCTGATCAAATCATTTCTACAGTGCCTTTCTCACACCTTTCACACCTGATCAAATCATTTCTACAGTGCCTTTCTCACATCTTTACGGACTTGATCGAATCATTTCTGCAGTGCCTTTCTCACATCTTTACGGACATGATCGAAGCATTTCTACAGTGCCTTTCTCACACCTTTCGCACCTGATCGAATCATTTCTACAGTGTCTTTCTCACACCTTTTGCACCTGATCGAATCATTTCTACAGTGTCTTTCTCACACCTTTCGCACCTCATCAAATCATTTCTACAGTGTCTTTCTCACACCTTTCGCACCTGATCGAATCATTTCTGCAGTGTCTTTCTCACACCTTTCGCACCTGATTGAATCATTTCTGCAGTGTCTTTCTCACACCTTTCGCACCTGATCGAATCATTTCTACACTGCCTTTCTTACACCTTTTGCACCTGCCGGTTTCTAATTTCAGCAGCTCATAGTGCAAATGCTGTCTATCTTTGTAAGCTCAAAAGTAACAGGTGCTATCTGTAGCATGGCTGTTACCATGGTAACCACACAAGAGACACAAGTGATTTTCATCTGCCATATCAATGTCTGCGCTAAGCAGGTGGCTAAAAAGCCTTAAACCCTCTGAAACATTTAAAATCATTCAACTTGATAGCTATCAATACAGATGGATGACTCCTGTTTTTATTGTCAGTCATCTCAAGCCTAGAGAACACTCTAAACCTTAGCTGGGCCATTTGTGAGAATTTTAAGTAATTTATTTCAAATTGAACTATTAAATACGATAATTTCTAAAGATTATTATATTTCACATGACCTAATAAATTCAGTTCCATTCAATTTTATTTGTATATCGCTGTAATTGATGGAAATGTGTCTCCAAGCAGCATTACAGGAATATGAGAAGAATTCTGAACAAAAATAATAAAGTCTTTTAAAGTTTATTAAATTTATATTTACTCCTAATAAGCAAGCCAAGAGGCAATGGTGGTGAGGAAAAACTCCCTGAGACGATATGAGGAAGAAACCTTGAGAGGAATCAGACTCAAAACGGAGCCTCATCCTCACCTAGGTGACACCAGAGAGTGCGATTAAAAATAATAATGTCCTTTCTACAGCTGTATATAGTCAAGTGGAGTTGTGTAACCAGGATATTTTGAGCAATATACAAGTATGAGCATTAGGAATGTAAAAGCTACTTAGAAGAAATGAAGTTGGGTTAAGGGACCAAAAGTAGGGTCAAGGGGGGGATGTGCTAGCTTCGCGGTTTAGCTGTTCAACTACTGATCAGAAGGTTGTGTGTTCAAATCCTTGGTTGACCAAGCTGCAACTGCAGGATCCCTGAGCAATGCCCTTAACTCTCAACTGCTCAGTTCTGTAACATAAAAAATTATTTTTACACACTAAAAGATTAAAAGATTTTTATGAGCTAAAAAATTGTAAGTTTAAGAGTGTCTGCCAAATGCTGTAAATGTAATGTAAAATGGTACTACAGCCATTTTAGAGATGGCAATCAGACTACAATGTGTGTCCTTGGACTCAGGGGGGAAACCCCAGAGATATAAGAACATACAAACCCACACATAGGGAGAAGGCAGGAATCAAACCTATCAACCTCTGAGGTTTGAGGCAAAAATGCTAGCCACCCTGTTCCCCAACCTCATTGGATCTCTTTAAATATATTTCAACTTTTTTTTTTTTTTTCATGATGCATGAAACCATTTTCCATAACTCTCATATGAAACTTCAAAATTCTCATAGTATATCAAAACATACTCATTTCTTAGGTGTAATATTTACTGACCGAGGGAATCTATTTTTATTGAACCAAACTATAAATAAATAAACTAGATACATTTGATCATCGTAGACAATAAAGGTTAAGCTGAATATAAAATCGAATCATCACTAGAGACTAGTAACTGAAATACACCCCTGCTCCACACATGCTGCGGGTAAGTTCTAACATCACAGCAAACATGCTACTGTTCCAATTTAATAGCACCAAAGAAAAGGAAAAAAAATGTGTGAGCCAATTAGTACACAGCAGGATGCTCAGATCCAGCTCGTTTTCCAATTCATAAATGGAAAGGAACATTTTTTGTTAAACACTGCAGTGCTTTTTTATTCAGTGTAGTCATGGCTACACAATCAATAATACTACTTTTTGGTCTACTTTTTATTTTACTCTTTGGTATCTGCCTTATCCATCCATGAACCTGAACCACTTTACTTTTGAATGTAGATCTCATCACTTGGAGGTCGTTCGCTGCTGTTGACAATGCGACACGAGATTGCTGTGGACGAAACCACTTAGAAACCGTGAAGATGGCTTTAGACTGAAGTTTTGCTCTCAAGTCTCCTTCAGTGAACGGTTGATAACTTCAACTACAAGACTTCATGTTAAAACTGGAGTAAAATTCCTGGTTACCGAATCAACCAGAAAGGTAACGATTTATAATCACACTCTCTTGGTGTCACCCAGATAAGGATGAGTTCCCTCCAGGTTCCTTATCACATCAACTTTATCTTTGCCATCATCACCTCTGGTTTGCTCATTAGAAATACATTTAAATGTATAATTTACATCCTGAATTGATATCTTTCTCCTGTTAAAAGTGCGATTCAAATAAAATTGAAATAGAGTTGCTGAGCATTAGCTGTCACACACATTCATCGCAGAAACCTGGATCTATATTTTCCTCGTGTGGTTTCATCTTTCACTCTGTCACATCACACCGTATGTAGGTTATGTGTAAGCCTCCTTTTTAATACCGTAACACTGATGGGTGTTGATTCATTTTCTAGAGCAACAGCCCTGATCGCAGTTCCGGCTGCGGCATTTATATTCAACCCACAGTCTCAGAGAAGAAGAAGAAAAAAATCAATGCAATTCATTTGCAGCA
The DNA here is from genome assembly GCF_019097595.1 of Hemibagrus wyckioides. Lineage (NCBI taxonomy): Eukaryota > Metazoa > Chordata > Actinopteri > Siluriformes > Bagridae > Hemibagrus > Hemibagrus wyckioides. The sequence goes on from NC_080727.1 coordinate 8,194,976, forward strand.
CCTTATATACAGTATGGATATGATGAATATCACCAGAAATATCAGCATGTATTCAAACTTTTATTCATATGACCATATTTGTAACCAAAATGCACATCTACCACTACACTATTTGATTATGTAATAAATCAAATACATTACATTTGCTTGTGCCAGAATGCTGGAATTCAACATATAAGGTGCTGCAAATAAAATTCATTTATTTTTCTCTTTTTGGTTGTGAGACCAGGCTTTTATATTAACATTAAACTTTCTATACAACTCATTCACAGGGAGGTGCAAGGAGGACAGTTCACATACACAGATTTACAGATGATATGATAAAGCTTTCGGGGATGAGTTGTTTTCTTTTCTTTCTTTTTTTTTTTTAAGGGGTTTCTGGTCTCAGTGCTCCTTCAGCTGTCTTTTGCTTTCACAGAAATAAGACAAGCTTCAAGCTTTTGTTATCTTATTAATTTTAGGATAGATAGATAGATAGATAGATAGATAGATAGATAGATAGATAGATAGATAGATAGATAGATAGATAGATAGATAGATAGATAGATAGATAGATAGATAGATAGATAGATAGATAGAGGCTTCCTTCCCGTGAAGGCTAGTATTATTAACAATTTGGTTTCATGAACCTTCTGCAGGTGTGGGTGTACATGATGGTGCGTTCAAGCCATGTCAAAAAGATCGTATTTATGAGTTACACATGAACGGCACCACAAAGCCGTAATTACAAGTGGGATTTTCTTTGCGCTCTAACTTTCGAGTTTTAGGGCATGTCAGTAAAAAAAAAAAAAAAAACATGAAGGAATCAATGGATGCCTGCACAAAATAATAAAGCATTATACAATTGTGATATAATATTTAACTATAAACTTTGCTTCATAAATTGATTAAAAATGTCATTAAAAAAAAAGTTAAACACATCTGTGCATTCTTTGTTTCTCTTTATCTAGAAGTACAGTTAAAAAAATCCTGCAGTATTTTTTTTCGGAGTTAATAAAGAGAAATATTTTGCTCCAAACAAAAGTGACTTGATGTCGTAAGTACGACTTCCCAAATAAACTAAATACCAACTTCCCAGTAAGACTTGAACTCAAAGTGAATATGAAGGCAAGATCAGCTGATTAAATAAATTCTTTAATAAATAGAACATTACTAGAGTTGGTAAAGTGCTTTGGTGTAAGAGGATTTAAACACTTTGGGACATCCATTCATCCACTGTCTGTACCTGCTTTATTCCTAATTAGGGTCACGGGGTTCTGCTGGAGCCTATCCCAGCACACATTGGGCGAAAGGCAGGGGTACACCCTGGACAGGTACTTTGGGACATCTTATTGGAAAATAATCAACCTCGTTTCTCTGCAACACACCAACCTGTCACTGATTTTTTTAAAGCTAAAGTTTAAATCAATTTACTGCTGCATACAAAACACTGCAGATCTGACGTGCTATGTGTGATCCTGCTTCTGCAGGCAAGTGTATTTTAGCATTGGGAATGTCTCAGGACTCATATAATACTCAGAACACATCTAGCAAAAGAGGCTAAATGGATTGTTTGGTTGAAGATGTGCAATTTTGTGAGCACTTGTGTGACTCATCTTCAAGACGTTAGAAAAACTGTGAAGTTTTTGGAAGAAGGGAGTAAAACTGTGCCTAAGGTAAACAACCCTATTCATGAAATGATTATTGTATTGTATTGTATTGCATTTATTCATTTATTTAGTTAGGTGTTTATTTATTTGGTTACTTAGTTAGTTTGCTTCCTTTGTCTATTCTGCATCGCTGTGAAACCATATATGGTCTGCTGAGAAATTCAATACTTTCAACTTTTGTTAACATTTTATTTTCTGTATGTTTTCTTCTGCTTTGGTTCTTGTTGTGTTCACGTATCTATGTGCAAAAGAGTTGTTGTTTTTTTTTTGTTTTTTTACAGAATTCTAAAGTGATTTCCAGAGTCCAATAGTTTAAGTGTGTAGTTTGCTAACATGTTTATGTAACAAGCCTACTTCTGCCTTATTTGTAATCTTGCAAATGTAATGGAGACACTGCCAACTTGCCAACTGACTGAAGGGCAATTTATTTTCTGCACCGAGGGCACATACTCACAGCTTTCTGTGTAAGGATCCTTCACTTTTTGCTGCACTTCTCCAAGTTGGCTGTGATTGAAAGTATAACTCAGGAGCACAATGTTAGAGCATACACACACACACACACAGAGCTAGCAACTTTTGGCTTGGCAAGAGCCAAAGCGGTCTGAAGCGAGGTTACACACCATTTGCGATTCTAGGCGTGACCCATTGTAATTATATGCTGTACTGAACTCTAACAAAGTTCAAAAACTAAACTTATGGTTACAAATGTCCATCTGTCTATCGATCCATCCATTCATCCATCATTCCATCCATCCATCTTCTGTTCCTCTTGTCTTAGCCAGGGTCACAGGACACCTGGAGTCTATCCACACACACACACACACAGACACACAGACACACACACACCACAGAAACACTTCACAAACACACAGGGTGGAGACAGAAATCAAACTCACAAACTCGAAGGTGTGAGGCAAATATAATAACCACCTCACAGGTCTACAGTCCCTGGTTTGATCATGATTAAGGTCAGGTTACAGTCTGTCTCTTTCTCTGCATGTACTTGATGTGCTGTCATAGGTTTTCTCCAATCTTCTACTCTAAATTAAGTGTGTTTAGACTGCACTATGATGGAACTGTTGTCTCATTCAGGGTATATTCCAGACTAATGCCTAGTGTCTCTATTTCAGGCTCTGGTTCCTGCGATCTTGACCAGGATGAAGCAGTTACTGAAGATGAATGAATAAATGATGAATTACACTACTCTTTTCTAGCCTCAGTTTGTCATAATGTCAGCATTTGACTGCTTTCCAAATACAATGTTCCAAGATAAATAATCTTGTGTCAAACATTACTAGGCTGCTATATATAAAGACAGTAATATGCAAGATGTGCAAAAGAAACAGAGAGGTACGGTTAGTGTGAGTGAGAGCCGGAGAGGTAGCAGGAATGAACAGTATGAAGGAAGTGTAAAACCTGTTGCACAGTGTTCATCGCATGACACCCAGTGTGATTTTTTTTTTGCCTGAGGGAAGATGTAAAATACACTCACAGACACACGCGCGCGCGCGCCCGGAGCCTGAAAACACACCTTTACGCATTACCATTTCATTTAATAGAATTAATGCACAGCATTTGGCTGCACAGCATGACTTTGGCTTCCAAAGCACTCTAATGCAGCCAATAAATCTTAGAGTTGAATAAACACCAACATCACTGAATTAACTCCGAAGCCCTGGACGTGTTCATTTAACAGTGCAATTCTCAGCAACGCGACCACTTTCCAAGATCAGTGAAATGAAAACACTCAAGCAAAGAAAAAAAATGTAAACTGAGCTTCAGAAATGTCCGTTGCGCGTACATTGGCGTGTCAACCAAACACATACAACACTTAGATGCTCTAAGTCAAACACACACACACACACATACACACACACACACAACGTCTTAAACGATGCAGTAACTTTTTGTGCGCATCTTGCGCTAATAACCACGCGCGCTCATGGAGATCTTCAGGACCATGTGTGTGTGTGCGTGCTTGCGTGTTTGTGTGTGTGTGTCCCTCACCTCTGGCCTCCACGGGCGACAGAAACACGCTGAACGAGGCTGCCACGAGGCTCCAGCACAGACAGTGTGCGCTCCACGAGCGCGCCATCACTGCTCAGCTCGCGCCTCCGTTCTCCGCGCACGCATGCATTTGTGTGCGCGTGCCGCCGTGACGGGTCGCTCGCGCCGTCCCGATGTAGTGCCGAAGCTAAAAGCTCTGCCTTGTAATAGAAAAAAAAGTCCTCCACGGGAGTGCACCGGGACCAAAGTGAGTAGTGCAGGAGTGCGATGCTTCGCACGAGAGTATATATATTAAGACAAGGAGCCACACACATGCACACACACACACACTGCGTGCTCTCCTGCACCTACGAGCTTGCTTAGTCGCAGAAGGAGCCGCCCGCGCGTGTCAGAGCTCCCGGAAAGTCAGGATGAGACGCGAACAGCTGGGAGAGCTACGGAGGTTTCATTGCTGCGATTCGGGCTGCGCAGGGGCACTTCGCCAGAGAGAGAGAGAGAGAGAGAGAGAGAGAGCGCGCAACAGCTTTGTGCATTAGTGCAGAGCTCTACTGTCACGAGCCGCTTGAGTTTTATTAAACAACTGAATTCTTCAATCTAACACATACACATACAGTACAATGTGTGCGCGTGACAGGGGCGTGGTCACCTGGGTGAAACAAGCCCAGGGTTGTCAAGTCCTTTCAGGGGAAATTAGCTGATGAATGTTTAAAATGTCGCTTGAAGTCACTCTGTGACCTCATAAACTAATTTGCATCCTAATGGGTCGACGTGATTATTTGCATATCAAAACACGTTGTTTGAAGAAGGAAGTCAGAATAAAACAGAAGTGAGTTTGATCAGAATAGAATAGCATTGTCAGTTCACAGCTCCATGGTTTGGAATACTGCCTGCACAGCGTTCCACACATTGGGGCGGTGGTAGCTCAAGTAGTTAAGGCTCTGGAGAGATCAGGGGTCATGGCTAAGCTGCCACCGTTGGGCCCTTGAGCAAGGCCCCCAAACCCACACCTTCTCCAGGGGTGCTGCATCATGGCTGACCCTGCACTCTGACCCCAATCCTCCAAGGATTGTATATGCTAGGAATTTTACTGTGCAGTTATATATATATGTGAAAAATAAAGACTACTTAACGTTCTCCCTGTGGTTTCTTTCAGGTTCTCTGGCTTTCTACAGCCTCCTAAAATCATGCATGTACTGTAGGTGGACTGGCTATGATAAATTGCCTGTGGTTGTGAACAAGTGTGTGAATCTGGGTATGCATGGTGACCTGAGATGCACTAGTGTCTCATTCAGGGTGTGTGTGTCCACCTCACACCCTGTCTCCCAGAATAACCTTCAGATCCACAGAGACCCTGTCCAGGAGAAAGAGGAAAAGGCACTTGCTGAAGATGAACAAATAAACCTAATTCTCAGTGAAAGAAAGGTTTTAATCATGGGATCAAACTGAGAATTTCATAATTTACAGAGTCAAATGAACTATTTATATATTTATATTTATGTTTATTTATATTTATATTTATTTATTTATCATAATTAAATAGAAAAACAAGCAGTTAGACTAGGTAGTGTAGTTAAAATGGTTAATGGATTGTTTTATTTCTCTTGTATACATCGCCAAGAAGAGAGTTTAAAATGAAGGCTACATTTGGCAGATGTCCTCATCCAGTGCAAGTTATCTCATTTTATACAGCTGAACAATTGAGGGTTAAGGGCCTTGCTCAAGGGCCCAGCAGTGGCAGCTTGGTGGAGTTGGGATTGAAAGTCACAACCTTCCGATCAGGAGTCTAACACATTAACCACTAAGCTACTACATCCGAAGTTATTTAAGCGCATGGGTTATTAGCTTAACAGTGAAAACTTAGATTGCTGACACTGTAGAATTCAATTCTATTTTATTTATTTAACAATGGACATGGTCCCAAACCAGCTTTATGGAACTATACTGTATAAATTTGGGATATAAATTTTACAGTTTTTTTTTTCCCGATTGCATTGCTAACATGCATTGTTTAAAACTGAAGTCATATTCTCAAAACTCAAAACAGAAGTCTATGCAGGAATCATTTTCTTTTCTTTTATTCAAAATGCATTCAGCGATCACATTTTCCAAAATTCCACAAGCTCTTTTGTCATTCATACTCCAGCACCTGCGGAACACTGGATCTCTGTAGCACGTTTTTTACACTGCTTTCAAAAGCTAAACAGAATGGTGTCAAATTTTGATGTATTTCAGTAGTAACCAGATTGAAATATCTAGAAAATCTTAGCAGAATATTAACAAAAAACCATTTTGAAGAAAAAATCAACATTCCCAACCCGGCTAATTGCAATTTTAGCTGAAAGACTGATACTTTTAGGGAAAGGGAACAGCTTTGTTTGGAAACATAGACCAAGGAAGACTGGTTAGTGAGGAAAGAAGAGTGAGAGGAAGAGTGATATATTAATATAAAGACATAGAAAATAATGATGATGGCAGGGAAATGTTCCCTGAGATGAAACTTTGAGAGGAAACATATTCAACAGGGAACCCATCCTTATCAGATAGTATGATTATAAATCATTTCCCTTTCTAAACTGTGTACTATATGGTCAATTCTGTAACCAGGAAATTCATTCTTTTTAACATGAAGATCTTCTTGTTGAAGATAAGGAGACTTGAGTGCAGAACCATTTGTATCAATTGCAGTCCAAAGCCATCTTCATGGTGTCTAAGTGGTTCCATTCACAGCAGTCTTATGTATCTTTAGTCTGTTCATGTGGAGACATCTTCAACAGCATCGAGTGGTTTCCAAGTGATGAGACTCCAGCCAGAAGTAGGATATCAGGATGGATCAGACAGGTCCTGAGTCTAGAAGGGTTAAGAATCACTATTATTACCACAGGATCAGCTTTCTCAGCATAACAGTGAAATCTGAGAGTGGTGACACTGTATAATGTGACCAAGGTTTAACAGGTATATAATGAAAAGGAGGAGGATGAGATCTGTTCCTTTGAGAACATCTTGAGCGACAGTAGACAGGGTGGATTTAAAATTGGCAATTGTGACAAATCGGTGCCAAGAAGCAAGAGTCATGTATTTAATCCTGATAATAGACAGGAAATGAGTATGTCATGATTTAGTGCATCGAAGAAAACACTGGGAGATAGAGAAGAAAGTTGAAGGCCCATAGTCCGCGACCTGTAGATTAGCAGTCTCATTACTGTCTATACTAATAGACATCTGTCACTTCTTCAAAACTCTTCATGCAGTTTGCATAACCAACATGAATCATGGCCAAACAGTTCATCTGATCAACCAAACCACCAAAACATCTCATACAATTAATTCCACAGTGCTGGGAACAATTCTCACTCAGAAAGCACACAATATCACTTGTAACACACTGACTTAAAAAGCCCTAACAACAGGATCATTACATGATTCATCAAATGATGAAGTTTTGAGTTCTTTAAAGTTTTTTCACAGAAATCAATATTTCCTAATCGAATAAGAAGAAAAACGTTTCCACTTAACTGATTGTTCTAAAGTATAAGTTGGCTACTGTAACAAGGACAAATCAGGACTGCTGCAATTTGCTTCAATATCCTTTAGAATTTTTTGTTATTCTCCCTCTTTCTCTACTCTTCTTTTACCACGACCTCTCTTCCTTGATCCATGTTTCCAAACAAAATCAGTCCAAAGCAAGCTTATTTTTTTTTACTAAAACATGGTAATAAGAATTAAAACAAGACACCTGGCTAGGCTTTCAGCTGAAATTGCAAGTAGCTGTGTTAGGAATGATTAGTACTTTATTTTATTGTAAATACTCTGCTAAGATTTCCTATATAATTTAATATGGTTAGTGCTGACCTACACAAAATTTTGCCATCATTCTGAGTGGGTTTTTAACAGTTTTGTGTTAGCATTTGAACAATTTAGTTTTTTTTGCAGGTAGTGTAAATAACAAATGACTAAACAGAAGTTTATGGATTTTGGAAGATGGAGTTGTTGAATCTATTTTGTTTGAAAGCTATGAAAAATGATCCCCATTTTGGTTTGTGTAGACTTCTGTTTTACTCCTGACTATTGATAAACCAGTTGCTGACAGTTTTCCAGTAAGTTCTGGTCTCTTAAAGAAAGTGTCTGAACCTGAAAGCAAGTGCCATGTTAATGAGATGACGGATGGATGTAGAGATGAAAAGGAGGCACTTCTTGAGGAGGAAAAAGTGGACCTGGATCAAGCAGGCTGAAAGATTGCATTAGATTATGAGATAAGATCAGAGATGGTGCTTGGCTCAGTTCATGAGAAGGCTGTTAAGGGATTATCTGGGGTTAGTGTATCAATGCTTTTTGTGTGAAGAAAAGAGACATACTTTATTCATTTTCTCATTCACAAAAGCTGAGAAGGAGTTTCTTTGAGTGTTTGGGGGTGTGACCACTTGACTTTCACTGAAGTGGATAATTGCCACTATATACACTATATTGCCAAAAGTATTCGCTCACCCATCCAAATAATCAGAATCAGGTGTTCCAATCACTTCCATGGCCACAGGTGTATAAAATCAAGCACCTAGGCATGCAGACTGTTTTTACAAACATTTGTGAAAGAATGGGTCGCTCTCAGGAGCTCAGTGAATTCCAGCATGGAACTGTGATAGGATGCCACCTGTGCAACAAATCCAGTCGTGAAATTTCCTCACTCCTAAATATTCCACAGTCAACTGTCAGCTGTATTATAAGAACGTGGAAGTGTTTGGGAACGACAGCAACTCAGCCACGAAGTGGTAGGCCACGTAAACTGACGGAGCGGGGTTAGCGGATGCTGAGGCGCATAGTGCGAAGAGGTCGCCAACTTTCTGCAGAGTCAATCGCTACAGACCTCCAAACTTCATGTGGCCTTCAGATTAGCTCAAGAACAGTGCGCAGAGAGCTTCATGGAATGGGTTTCCATGGCCGAGCAGCTGCATCCAAGCCATGCATCACCAAGTGCAATGCAAAGCGTCGGATGCAGTGGTGTAAAGCACACCGCCACTGGACTCTAGAGCAGTGGAGACGCGTTCTCTGGAGTGACGAATCGCGCTTCTCCATCTGGCAATCTGATGGACGAGTCTGGGTTTGGCGGTTGCCAGGAGAACGGTACTTGTCTGACTGCATTGTGCCAAGTGTAAAGTTTGGTGGAGGGGGGATTATGGTGTGGGGTTGTTTTTCAGGAGCTGGGCTTGGCCCCTTAGTTCCAGTGAAAGGAACTCTGAATGCTTCAGCATACCAAGACATTTTGGACAATTCCATGCTCCCAACATTGTGGGAACAGTTTGGAGCTGGCCCCTTCCTCTTCCAACATGACTGTGCACCAGTGCACAAAGCAAGGTCCATAAAGACATGGATGACAGAGTCTGGTGTGGATGAACTTGACTGGCCTGCACAGAGTCCTGACCTCAACCCGATAGAACACCTTTGGGATGAATTAGAGCGGAGACTGAGAGCCAGACCTTCTCATCCAACATCAGCGTGTGACCTCACAAATGCGCTTCTGGAAGAATGGTCAAAAATTCCCATAAACACACTCCTAAACCTTGTGGACAGCCTTCTCAGAAGAGTTGAAGCTGTTATAGCTGCAAAGGGTGGACCGACGTCATATTGAACCCTATGGATTAGGAATGGGATGTCACTTAAGTTCATATGCAAGTCAAGGCAGGTGAGCGAATACTTTTGGCAATATAGTGTATATATATATATATATATATATATATATATATATATATATATATATATATATATACTGTATCTCTATTTTAAATTAACACATACCTATAATTTTACTTAAGTACAGTTTCTTTGTATTTTTTTGTTTTTATCTTATATAAAGTTTTGAGGGAAGAAGCTGAAAGAGTGAATTAGGTAGCAGAGTCAACTCGACTGTCCGGCTTTAGAGTGCCACAGGTATTTTTGTACATTTACAAAAATAAACGTGGGTTTTTTCCGGTTTCCTCCCACAGTCCAAAAACATGTACAGTAAACAGTACAGTAATTCTAAATTGTCTGTGAGTGTGTGTGGTTGTCTGTCCATATATGTGGCCCTGTGATGGACTGGTGACCTGTCCAGGGTGTACCCCTGCCTTTCGCCCAATGTACGCTGAGATAGGCTCCAGCAGACCCCTGTGACCCTAATTGGGAATAAAAAGAGTATATACGATGGATGGATGTAAGGATCCATTGTGCTCTTTTTGTGGATGAATCTGAATGAAAGAAAAGTTTGAGTTTGCAAGTGTGTGAGTATAAACACCTCGATGCTGTAGTAGATGAGTTTTCCTGTTTGGTGTGATGATGTTTAATCTCCCCAAAAGCCTCAGAAATCCCCCATCGTAGCTACATTTTAGCAACTGCTATTTTCAAGACTCATCAAAGCTTAAAAAATCATGAGTGGTGTATTACTGATGCATTTTATATTGTGGAATAAAATGTGAGAATATCTTGAGTTTGTGTTAATCACAGACCTTATCTCAGATTGCAGGCATTTAACTAAAAACCCATTAGAAAATCCATCGATTTGAACTGGAAATGCTAAAATGCAACTTTTTTATGACTCTCTTCCAATAATAAATAATAATATAAAAAATATTTTGTTGTCAGGGTTGGGAAAGTATAAAATTGAAAATAACTTTAATGAGATTGTGTTCTCAGACTCACACACCTGACTAAAGCAAGGGTTAAATTCCTGTTGCGGTGGAGGGCGATGAAGTTCAGTCGGGCAAAATTGGGCAAAACCAAAAGAAATGACTATCAGGTTAAATCCCATAAACTGTATTTTCTAGTGTTTACTTGTGAAATGGACTCAAATATGCACTTGACAGAGACACAGCAGCACATCCTTTTATTATGATGATTATGCTGGTTGGTTTTATTCGGCATGACATTTCTGATGGGAAATATCTCTGCCCTCCAGTCGCGTGTTCATGTTCGTTCATTAACAAGCTCTTCTCTGCATTGTGAGCATGTTTGTGTAGTGGCGTTTTAATATTAATTCTGCAAACATAATGGGTTTGGAATTAGTTCCTTAAGAATTAGTTTGGTGCTAAATAATTGATTTTTTTTTACACACTCGTAAGGATGCAGTTCCAACAAGTTTCAAACAAGATAAGCAAGATAATAAAATAAAAATAAAATAATAATCTGACTCCTGTTTTTAATTGCTAGCCCTCATTGCCATGCCCCTTGGATTAAAGTCAGTAAGTGATCATCATGTAGCCTTGGACATACTGGGAGCTCTTTAAACTAATAAACTAATTTGACCGATGCAAAGTGCAAACTGCCCCTGATGTGGTGTTGATGTAGAAATGCGCTCTTTTTTAATGATCCGTATTATGAGGCTGTGCAGATAGAATATGTGTTAAAAAAAAAGAGAGAGAAAGAAAGAAAGAAAAAATAGCCATGATAACAACCTTAAAAGACAATCAGAGTTAATTAGGCATTGTTAGTGAGGCTTTTCTTGCCACTGAGATTTTGTCCGCATTGTTTAAACCCAATCTGAGCCTTTCTGCAGGAGGGTTATTTGTGCATGTGTGGATGCACAAAAGTTCTACTACTGTTCACACTGTAGACACACTTTTTTTTTTTTAACTTACTCTATAGATTCAGGGGAAGATTTCACATTCTACCCATTTTTGCATTCATTTACACAAAGCCTTGTATGCTCCTACGGTAATATAACTCTAGAATACATAACTAGTATGATTTTATTTATTCTTGTGGGGATTTACTTCATTTTACTTCATTTAATTAAAATAATTTACTCTTTTTTTTTTACTATATCTGTACCTACAACTGTTCTGTAACTCTGTACTATTATTTGACTCTTGTTTAACTCCTATCTAACTTGCTCTGTCTGGTGGAAAGACAGTTGAAGCATTTCACTACAAATAAAATTCCAATTTAATTGAAAGTATTGTGTATTAAAAATCTCTTTTTTTTCATTTCATGGTCTGTACCACTTATCCAATCACGGGGAGCCTGTGCCTATCTCAGGCGTCATCGGGCATCAAGGCAGGATACACCCTAGATGGAGTGCCAACCCATCACAGGGCACACACACGCAATCACACACTATGGGCAATTTAGAGACTCCAATCAGCCTAGAAGCATGTTTTTGGACTGTGGGAGGACCTGAGCAGAGCACCTGGAGGAAATCCACCAAGCACGGGTAGATCATGCAAACTCCACACACACAGTGAGTGGGAGCGAGACTCGAACCCAGGAGGAGGTGGAGGTGTGAGGTGAGTTAGAGAGTATAAAGCAAATAAGTAGAAATATTAAATAATATTATTTTAGAAAGTGGAACACTGTTTACTCTAAGAGAACCATTGTTAAATTTCCTGAATAAAAAAACACTCTGACCCACAATGCCACTCAGCACGATGTAGCCATAAGACTTTCTTTCCAATAAAATTGACTGATAGAGAAGATAAATGATCTCAACACTGGTAACAATAATTTACTAGTATATCACTCAGCCAGGCTACAGGTGAGACTTGGGAGGCTCTGGTGGAGTGTATTTTATGCATCACTAACTCCAGCTCACCATCTAACACTACCAGACTATGAGCTACCATCTACTTTCACCATCTTTATGAGGATCATCTGTCACAGATAGCATGAGCACAGACTCGCCCAAACTAGACAGATGAAGATTAGAAGAAAAGAAATCACTCTAGGTGAGTTTGGGTGAGTCTGTGCCCTCAGGTTCTTGTGCTTGGCTGCCAGGAGTGGAATCTGATGTGGTCTTCTTTCTAGTATTGTAGCTCATCCACCCTAGGGTTTGATGTTTTGTGCATGCTGAGATGCTTTTCACCTCATCACAGTTGTAAAATGTGATTATTGTGAGTTATTATATCCTTCCTATCAGCTCAGTCCAGTCTGTTCCTTCTCCTCTGATCTCTCTAACTGACAGAGTTTCAGCCTGCAGATCATCCACATGAAGGATTTTTTTTTTATTCTCGTATCCTTCTATGTGAACTCTACAGACTGTTTTGTGTGAAAATCCCAGGAGATCAGCAATTTCTGAAATACTCAAACCAGCCCATCTGGTGCAAACTGCCATGTCATGGGTAAAGCCACAGAGATCAGACTTTTTCTCCATTTTGATGCTTGATGTCAACTGAAGATCTTGACCCATATCTGCATGATTTGTGTTGTGCTGCTGCCACGTGATTGGCTGATTAACTTCATGAATAAGCAGATTTATATGTGTACCTATTTAAAAAAAATTGTTATGAGACTTGTTGTAATGTTGGATTACGAATACTATAACGTGACCAACTTTGAGTTGTATTTTGTATAGCTGTATATTATTCTGTATATCTTAACAAAATACCTTTATTTACACATATTAGCCAAATAAAGGAAGCTTAATATAGCAACACTATAGATAGAATGGTATTAAGTCCACTAGTCTGTGTCTTCAACTGAATGAGAATCCAAAACCCTTTTTATTCTAGAGTTAAAATGTCATTTCCTATTTGTATTTAGCCAAAGATCTCCTTTTCATGAAGCTAAAAATAAATCTTATATTAATGTCATCATTTGGTCGTGAGAGAGAATATGGCTTGGGGAATTTATCTGGACATCATTTTGAAGATTTAATTGAAAGAGTATGTGAAATAATTGGGACAGCACTCATGGACGCTAAAAGAATTAAACAGGTCGGGATATCAAGCCTCAAGTGTGCAGTCTTAACAGGTTATTTTCTGTCACTATTTCACTGAATTCCCCCTAACCATTAAAAAATATGGGAGATGCATGGTAGTCCATTACATGCTGGGAGAAGCTGAAGATGTGGCTGCAAATTTTATTAGGAAGTCTGTGTTCCAGCATTTGTCTTTCTGTTTCTGTGAGTTCTCCTTGTTTTAGTCCTACGCTACATCTGAATACCTCCACAATATCCCCACAGTAGGCAAAAAGCAGTACTCCAAAGGAGTAGTATGTCTGAATTCTCAGTATTTATAAAACAGTGGGAGAGAAATACCCAGTTGAGCTACTGCTTCCACTGAGATTCTGCTGTATAGAGCCAGTGGACTATCCCATAATGCAATAGAACCGACATAAAAGAGCTGTCAGAATCAAAAGTAGCAGCACATCGAATCTTTTTAAGTGTTCGTGCTATAGGTATTAATTTATTCAACACATGAGTAAATTGTTCACATGCTGAAGGTTTCAACAAGAAACAATAGTGTTTTGTCTGGTTATTAAGACGCTGTAGGTCACATGACAATACCAATATGAGGGATGTAGAATATCCAGATTGTACTCATACTGCACACAAATATCGATCATTACATACTCTATTAGCAGCTGAACAGTAGGTACTGAATCGGATGCAGAGAGGTGTTGTCACAGTACACGATTTAAGACGTATGCCTAGTTTCTAAATGAAAGGGATATGCAAAGCCTTTGGTTAGAGAAGACGACAGTACATCAGAAATGTTCTCTAAAGTTAATTTAATTTAAAACTGAATCGAAGGTAGATTTATTACATTGAGTTTTCCTCTTCTGCTTTTTTTTTTTGCTTGTCATTGAGTTATGTGTTAAAAGTTGAATTAAACATGCACAGTAAGGATTTAAAATTTGGGCACCCCAGAATTCAGATCTCGGACATAATTCATAATTTAACAACATTAAGAGGAGTGAGAGTTATGCATGCAGGGGCCAAGGCGGGTTTCAGTTACACGTACTTTTACACTGTGAAATTAAGCCCATTTTTCTTGTCGTATATTCAGTTCAGGACCATTGTTTGACAGTTCAATGTAACCACAATACATCATGCTGAAATGTATGCTTTGGGCTTTACATATAATTAAAAACTGAAATTGTTATTCATCAATCTATCCGTTTATACAGGGTTGCTGGGAACCTGGAGTCTATCCCAGTGGAATTGGGGCATCAGATGGGGGACACATGGGACAAGGAGCTAAATCATTGCAGGACACAATCACACCACACAAACTCACACACCCCTTTCACACAACATGAACAATTTAGAGATGCCAATCAGCCTAAGGGAGGAAACTGGAGAGTCCAGAGAAAACTTTGTTAGCATGTAAACGCTGCACACACAGGGTGGCGGCGGGGCTCGATCCCTCAATCTCTCAATCCTGAAGACATGGAAACACGCTAACCACTAAAGCAACATGACTCTTAGAAGTCAACTAAATGATAGGATGTGCTGGATCAAGTGGTATTTAATAAGTTACTGAATTTTGAGGGTTAAATTTCAGATTAAAAACCCTGACTTCTGTTATTTTGTGCTGTTTTTGTATCAGAAAGCTAGAATGTACAGAAAGACTTCACAGATTGTACGGATCACTCCTAGCTACAGTACAGCTACCTCACCAACATACTAACAGGCATCATATAATCACAGTGTGAAGGGAATCAGTTCCTAGTTAATAGTTAACCAGTTAATAGTTAATACTTAATCCAAAAACCTGGTTTTTAAAAACTGCCGCTGGCTTCCATATTTTACAGAACCCACTTTTCTTCTGACTCTGTGTCAGAGTCAGTGCCTAATCTCAAACCAATTAGCTCTTATCCACCACAAGAAAAATTAGCTCCCTTTTGGCACAAAAAACCTGCTGATCTGGAACCAAAAAACAGGAGGTGGGCTTGAGGACAATTTGAGCTCTATGTGCATAAGCAATTCAAGTCGATTACCACCGTTTGAACAAAGAGAGAAATGAACAGGTTGGAGGGTCTGAATTTTATTTAATTAAAAAAAGACAACCCTGAATGAATTAAAATCATCTCCTGCTAACGATCAGGCTTGTGCCATTTAACTATTTTTGAACTGTATTTTACCAAGATTCAGCAGATTGCTCATAAATGACCCTGCCATTTATTGAACAGAGAATCTTTCCTCTGAATGAGCCAACAACAGTTTCTTTTTTTCTGAAATACTCCTTTTTTCAGATATTCTTCTTCTTCTTCTTCTTCTTCTTCTTCTTCTTCTTCTGCTTCTGCTTCTCCTTCAATTGATGAGTCAGAGCAAAAATAATCAACACTTTAAACTTGTTGAAATAAAACAATGCGATTCTGTCAACTGCAATGCAATGACAGTTAACAAAACATCCTTTGGAAATCTACAAATTGAGAATGAAAGAGCTAAAATATTATGTTGTGTGTTATTGTTGTCTACGACTAGATTTTCTATTTGTACAGACTAGGGATGTAACTGAATACAAATTCATTTATCAGAAAGCAACAGTGTTTCAAAAATACAGATATGAATAGGATTGATTGATTTATTTATTTATTTATTTATTTATTTATTTATTTATTTATTTATTTATTTATTTAACTTTAATTCATTTATTTGTATCATCATTCATTGTTTTTTTTTGTTTTGTTTTTGTTTGTTTGTTTGTTTGTTTAGAAAGATTGGCAGAATAGGTTTACAGGACAACTGGCTGAGACTACAGGTGTACACCAGGACAGGGATCCCATGGGAACATGAACATGCAACACCGTATGATGCTTTACAGCATCTGTAGTAATTGTCTGGTGGGTTGTGCTGGGATTTTCTTCACATCCTCTTGGTTTCATCCGACTGGTGATGCCATGGTCCACAAAGAGCTTACAAAACATGTATGGGATCTCGTTGTCAAAATATTTCATCAGGGGAGATGTCTAAAAGAAACTTCAACAAAGGACAAGATGAAAAAATATAACTGATCGGGGAGGCTGCCAAGAGACCTGCGGCAATATGAAAGAGATATCTGGCAAGTCAATTGTCAGTCCCAGCATACAGCAACACTTTCATTCATTAGAACATAACATAACATAATAATAATAATAATAATAATAATAATAATAATAATAATAATAATAATAATAAAAATAAAAATAAAAATAAAAATAATAATAGTAACTGAGATAGCAATTTCATCAATATCTCTAGCTGACACTAATTATGAATTCAAGTGATATACATAGTTTTTGTTGTTTTAGTGTTTTTCAGTATATAGTGTTAGGGTTCATAATTAATTCAAACAAAACAAACAAACAACAAACATCCTTCCAGTTTAGACCATACTGCATTTAATATCTTAAAATAGATAGATAGATAGATAGATAGATAGATAGATAGATAGATAGATAGATAGATAGATAGATAGATAGATAGATAGATAGACAGACAGACAGATAGACAGACAGACAGAAAGATAGATAGAGGATGAATTGTTTGATTTCTGATGGTAAAATATGTTCCCAGAAGAAAAACCTCAAAGTACATAATCTCCTCACAGTTGTTATTTCTTCCATTGACTATTCTCAAAATATTTAATAACAAGAACTTGTTCTGATTAAAGCTTAAATTCCTTCCCGCTGATCTCAATTAGTCCAGTAAAATCGACTGTCATATTTCAAATGCATATAGAACATATTTTAGGTTGTTTTGAAAGCTAGGACTTATCATTTGGAGTTAAGCCCAATTCACAATCAAAGTCTAGCTGTCTGAGAAGGAAAAGCAGATATTCAGCTCCTCCTCAGATCATAAAAACACTCGACCTCAGTGCCTACATACTCTGATGTACGCTTCCCTGATGGAAAAGAATTATACAGCCAAAGCCCTGCTTAATATCCTGAGTAATTTACCCCAGCCTGACCTGATTATCCCTGATTAGTTTGTTGAGTGTTTGTTTGCTGCAATGTGAGTTAGACCATGTCTGATAAGGTTAATATTTAAAATGATGCTCTAAATATCCCCGAATGCCCGTAGCCATCCCTGTTACAATTTATCAGACAGAACAAGGCTTAAACTTATTCATGCATGTTAGAAATTGTCCTAATTTAGAAATAAAACTGTCTGGCTTTGTGAATCCAAGCATAACACCATCCAAGGCAATGTGTAATTTTGTTCGGGGAACAAAAAGTTCTTACATGTTTAGCTTTTGTTCAGTCGTGCCAGGAATTCACTGTGTCTTTTCGCTTGATTGCTGTGCCTTTTTTTTTTCTTTCCTAAAATTTGTGATGCAACTTGTGGAGTGTTTGTGAAGTGCCAAGCGACATTTCAATTGAGATTTATTCAATTCTATGCAAATTAGGTTTGAAGAAACAAATCTAAGTGATTGACAGGATGGAAATGATTCCTCAGACCAGTACCTATGGTGCGTATGATCCAACTTCACCACTTACAATGTTAGTTCATACCTGTGGTTACTTCCCATTTACCAGTCCTTCCAAGATGTCAGAGTTTTTTTTTTCTGATCGATGTGGCCACAACTGCTATTTTATCGTGCGGAATCTTTTCCTCAAAATTGATGATGCAACTTTTCTCTTTTTCTTTTTGAAAATATGCTAAATTGCAAGCACCAGACTCTACTAGTGAATACACAATTACTTTCTATGGATTATGTACTGATGTTCAACACATGTGACTCGAGGAGGTCTTTGGCCGAATGCGTGACGTGAGGACGTCATACGACGTGTTCCAAATCTGAGGAAAATCGGCAGCAATTTCGAAAAATCGCAAGTTCCTCAGAATATCAAGGAGTTTGCTTGATTCGGTGCTCATTTCTGGGATCGCAAAATCCTGAAGGGTCTGGTTGCTCATTGGTAAAAGAGAGAGGCTCAGAAATAGCCAAATAAACTTTTAACAATGAAGCCATAACAATTACAAACTCATCCAGATGGTTTGTAAAATGTTCAGTTCATTCTGAATAAGGTAATGATTGTTGTATTTATTAGCAGTTGGAAGCTCAGACAAACAGAAAATATGTTTTAATATTTTAATTGGTTTGAATATATTGTCAAAATGTGCTTTATTAGGTGAGTGTTGTACACACTTAAGTAGCCTAAACTCCTAATATTAAACTGTTGGCTGTTATTAAAAGTGGGAGGAATAACGACATAATTTATCTCTCTCTCTGTTTTTAACATCACAAAGGCCTGCAAAGGGGTGCATAAAACTCTAAGTAA
This sequence comes from Hemibagrus wyckioides, assembly GCF_019097595.1. NCBI lineage: Eukaryota > Metazoa > Chordata > Actinopteri > Siluriformes > Bagridae > Hemibagrus > Hemibagrus wyckioides. The sequence goes on from NC_080727.1 coordinate 8,213,578, forward strand.
TTATTATGCTGGACAAATCTGCTAATATGAAATTTTTTGCTCACTGATGTTCTTTTACCTACACACACAATACAGGTAAGAAAAGCAACTAATCACTCTTACCTTCTTCTTTTCTCTCTTTTCTCCCAGTGTGACTTCAGTCTTTAAAGTGGGTGACAGCAGCTTGTCATAGCTACTTAGTGTCCCTTAATGCAAGCCACCTATTGAGATAAACACGTTACACTCCATAAAAAATCAGTGTAGCCACACATACAAAAAAAAGCTGACAAATACCAGAAGGAAGCTGGCATGAAGCCATAAAAACGGCACGTTTGCGCCACATGAGCTTGCGTCTTATATACATTACTATGCACCGACACAACGCAAGCTGTGGGCTGAACTGCACATGCATTAGATTATGTCGAGTTACATTCGCTTTACTTCCAGCTGTATTGAATTTATCCTTTTAGGATCATGCTGGAATCTCACTGTCTGTGTATATAATCCGCTTCACGGCTAAATTTGTTTACTAGGGAATCTTAAACACGCACTCTGCAAAGAAACATTGCAGCAGGACTCCCATACTTCTTTGCAGCCAATTAACCCCAGTCTAACTTTCACGTCTACCTGGTGTTCGAATCCGCACTAATTCACTAGGTGCTGTTCTGTGAAGTCATTTACAGCTCACACTTTGCTTTTTTAAGAACCGTAAATTTTTATTTGAACACTCGCTCACCTGCATTACTGCCAGCACCAAGACACTACCTAGCGCTATAATAAGAGCTCAGGTACCAGCTGAATTTAAGTTTAAGTTTAAGGTCAAAGACGCATAAAGCTACTGTTATTAAATCCCTCATATGTACACCCCGCCTTCCAAAAAATAATTTGCGTCCCCTGCACTTCACAACAAGGTAGCAATATTTAGCAAAGACAAGTAGCACGTTTCAAATCAATCGGCTGTGTAAACATCTGGCAGGCGGGTGTAAAAATGAACTCCCTGCTGCGTCGCATCAAACCTCCAAAAAAACGAGGCTGAACTAATTATGCAAGGCCTGAGATGAATGGCGTGTCAGTGATTCTTTTGCACATCTCAGCTTCGGCTGCTTTTAATAGGTGGAAAAAGCACAGCATCTCAGCACCGTGTCTGGGGCTCATACTCAGATTAATACTTGCGCTGCTGCGATAATTACAGCGCGTCAGGCTTGAAAAATAAAAGCGTGTTAAGAGCAATGAGTGGAATGCTTAGTTATTGCCGAGGAACCTTTTTTAGACACAATGCTACAATACGTTGGGGATTAAATAGAAAGAAATTTGTGCACTTTAATTTTGGCTAGAACTGGAATTAGTAAAAAAATATGAAACAATATCAAATCTTATGGAGAAGTACTTTAAAAGTCCTGTTTCTACACCCCAAAATATTATGAATCTTGAATTTGCATTTAAGAAAAAGGAAGGTAATCCATCTTTTTGTTTTTTCTTTTTTTTTCTATATATCAAAAAAGTAAGAAAAAGACAAGGCTTAGTTAGACAACACAGGCACACACAATGTATATTTCAAAACAAGGACGACACACTATAAGTGCATAAATCAAGAATGAATCTGAAAAACAGGTGAGCTTAATCATAAAACTTGAAGAAAACAGGAAATGACAAGATGGGACTGGAGACAGGACATGAATCGAAACACGGCAACATAAATAAACAAAGAACAATGAGGAACAGAAGTGGAAGTGAAATGAAGCGTTGTAGCGCTGCAGGCTGCCGTGTGTGCTGCGCTGCTCGGCTCACAGCGTGAGGAGGAGAATCGTGACACATTCCTTTAATACCTTAATAAAAAGGACAAAAATACGTCGTAGATTTAGAGATAAACAAACTATTAATTGTATACTTATAACTCTTTGTTTATGAGGCCTTATGAGCTTGACTGTAGTTTCACAAATGTCTGAAATGAAAATATTTATTTATTTATTTATTTATTTATTTATTTATTTATTTATTTTAAGGACTAACATTAAGGTAAAGACAGTTAAGAATGAATTTCAAAATGAATAATACAAAAATGAGCTATAAAACTACTTTAAACTAGAATAAGAAAATGGAGTATGCAAATGAAACCATTTAAATGAATTATATGGAATCAATAAATTCCAGTTATTCGTCCACAGAGGTTCATCAATTATTCATTAAGAACAATTAAATTAGTCTAAAAAGTTACCAGAGGGACAAGTTTAGTTTCAGACCCACGGCCAGCCCTGGGGATTTTGAAAGTGAGAGATCTGCTGAAATGAATCATCAGGAATGAATCATATCACCTGACTCAGATGAGTCTATTCTAGTACATTCATGAGTCAGCTGCACTACTAGCAGAGTCGGCTGAAATTAATTATAGTCTGTTGGCTTAGTGATACCATTTCATTAAAACGAGTCCAATTAGATCACTTATTGAGTCAGTAGTTGTCATGTTCTGCAATGTTTTATTATTTATTGTGTTATTTTGTCATTATGCATTGTTATCGTCTGTCATAAGCTTTATGCTTTACATTTATGTGGGTTCCAGAGGGGTAAGAAAAGAAACACAGGTGCTGCAAATGACTCAGCAGGATTGAAAAACCAGACCTGCTCTTTTTAGGCATTACTACAGCCTATGTTCTTGGATTTATTACTTAAGAAACTAGCCCAAAATGCAGAAATTATACACAGATGATTTTCATCCTTAACCCCAGAATGTTGTGAGGGAAAAATAATATACATAAAGAAAATAAAAAAGCTTAAATAAGGGTTCTAGGGTTTTAAAGCAAAGATAAGAGTCAAATGAAGTGACTCAAATGACTCATCCTGAATAAGAAATGTGTGCAAACTCAACCAATCGGTTTTGTTCCAGTGCTCAAATGTTCAGTGCATTTGCTGTTTCATCTCACAGCAAATTCTTTTAGGAGGTACGTGACTTGACTGTGATTGAACTGGAACATATTTCTGTATTTTCTCCTCCCTGAAACACAACCACTCACTAGTGTAAACAAACTGACCTGCATTTTCTCACACCGGGTTCCTACAACGTGATTCATCCGACGGAACTGTGATTTTCGAATGCAAGTGCTTATTTTCCCAGTCTGCTGATGCTGAAACCCTTCACCTTTCAGCAGAATTGAACGGAGATTACAAAAGTAGAAGTTTCAAAGAGACAGGGGGAGACTTTGTCTGAAAAAAAAAAAAGCTGAAAGGGGTGTAATAATAAAACAATTTCAGTAAGTCGATTATTAATGTAATTTTTTTTAATAAGAGAAATATGAGTGGGCAAAAATGGCAGCAAAGGCGGGGAGTGAATCAGTGAATCAGAACAGTTTTTTTCTTAAATCCATCCATCCATTTTCTGAACTGCTTAGCATTAAACCTGGAGACTATCCTAGGGGACTTGGGGGGCAGCCTATCACAGGGCACAACTGCACACTCAATCATTCACACAATACAAACAATTTAGAGATGCCACTCAGCCTACAACACGTCTTTGGACTGAAGGAGGAAGCCAGAGAGAAACCCTCGAAGCCCTGGGAGAACATGCACACTCTGGAGGTAGAGGCTGGAAATCAAACCCCCATCTCTGAAGGCATGGTGCAAATATACTAACCACTAACTCAAGCCTGATTGTTTTGTTTCAGCTCACAGATTGTTTCATATTAAAAATTCTTCATTTTTAAACACGCTCCATCCATACATTTATCCATGTCCACAGCAAAGGGGTCGATGCTTTGAGGATTTGAAAAATAACTACAAGACGTCAAAAAGATGGCGTTATTGGCACTGGACATAGAACAAAAATGTCTGCATCAGATCACTGTAGAGAAATGATCAGCCGTGAGCATCTACAGGATGTTGACAACTTGATAAAAATGTCAGAGACCAGGTTGATATATGAGGGAAAATTTTTATGTATTTCTTTTACAATCCACATGGCGGCAAATATTGATAGATAGATAGATAGATAGATAGATAGATAGATAGATAGATAGATAGATAGATAGATAGATAGATAGATAGACAGACAGACAGACAGACAGACAGACAGACAGATAGATAGATAGATAGATAGATAGATAGATAGATAGATAGATAGATAGATAGATAGATAGATAGATAGATAGATAGATAGATAGCATTATTCAGCTTCACCTTCTCCATTGTATTAGAGAGTGATGATCTAAAATTATGCATAGTGACACACTTAAAGCAGCCGGGCCTTTAACGGTGCTTCAATTAAAAAAGTAAGAAGGCTGATCTCTGGAGAAAATTCAGGGTGAAATGCAAGGTAGGTGAACATGTTCAAGGGAAAGAAGGGTGAAATTGAAGAACACATACTGTGCAGGCACAACCACACACACACACACACACACCACACACACACACACACAAACACACAAACACAGACAGACCTGGAAGCCAAAAATCTATTTTGTTATTACAGTTTTGTTAAAACATGCTGGAGGGGAATGTTGCACCAGACATGAATATTACACCTCACCAGACAGGACATTATGTGAGAGAGAGAGAGAGAGAGAGAGAGAGAGAGAGAGAGAGGGAGGGAGGGAGGATTAATAGACAAACTCAGATGCTTGAGCGCTGTACCAGACTACTAGTTTAGACTAAATTGTCTTCAGCTTCACTGAGCGTTTTATCCTGGTCAGGTGGAGCTGGTGCCAGTCTGGGAACACTGGGCCTGAGGTGGGAATACACGCTGGAAGACACATACATTAGGAGCAATTTAGCAAATCCAGCCACCCCAAATGAAACCCACATGAATATGAATAAGAGAACATGAAAAACCCCTTTCACAGTTACATGAGTTCATGATCAAACCTGGGACCATCGAACTGCCTGCTGTGCCATGCGGTGCCACCCACATAACTAACACACTGAGCCAATAAAATACACTCCCAGCTGCTGGAACCTGAAATACAAAATGAATTGTATTTAAATTTGTTTAAAATAGACAAACAAACACACACACACAAGTTCCCTAATATGATTTAGGCTGTAAAGACACATAATATAAAATGTACTCTACAGCATGTTGGAAATATGACAGCAAAACAGGAAAAAACAACGACAAATCAACAACAACAAAATATATGTAATATATAAATTTAAAAGTATGACAGAAAAAAATAAAAATAAATAAAATGAAATTAAAGCACACCCGAAAATATAAGTATGACAAAAAACAATAGATAAATATAATAAAAAATAAATTAATTAATAAAAATAAAATAAAATAAAAAAACAACAAATAAAATTGTACTTTAAAGCATGTTGGTATTATGACAGCAAAACCACATCAAAATATTTTTTAAAAATGCAAAAAAATAAAAATAAAAATAATAATAAAAAAAAGAAAGAAAAAGAAAGTATGACACTGAGAAAGAAAACTTTAAAACAAAAAACATCGATCAAAGAAACATGACATGGTCATTGCTGAGAGTCACAGTGGCTTAGTGGTTTGCCTCATGCCTCCAGGTTTGGAGTCTTGAGACCTCTTTGAGTAGAGTGTGCATCTTCTCCCTATGCTCCAAGGTTTCCTCTGTGTAGTCTGGTTTCCTCCCAATCCAAAAACATTTGTTGTATGTAGCCAGTCAGATACAAGCATGAGACAGTTTTACTGTCATTTTTTGAATTTGTCATTGTATGTTTGTTTATATTCTTGTGTTTTAGGTTTTATTTTCATATTTTCAAATTCGTTCCCATGTTTTTGGTTTTATTTAATTTTTTCTAATTTGTGTTTTCTTCCTAGTTTTAGGGTTTACTGTCAAATTTTTTGAATTTTTAAAGATGGAGTTGAATAAAATGCTGCCTGTGTTGTGTTGTTGTGTTCTTGGTTTTGTTCTTGTGTTTTTGGATTTGCTGTCATATTTTTTAATTTGTTCTAGTTTTTGTGTGTGTGTGTCTATGTTGAATATATACTGTATTGAATAATACTATATATACTACTATATATACTATATTGAATAATATACTGATCTATATAATAATAATATACTGAACTAACAGTAGCCCAATTTAGGTCAACGGCGCCGATAGCGGTTGTTGTAAACCCGGGCCTCGACTCATACCAATCCGGGATGAAATTCAGATTACTGACGATCCACTGATTAAATTTGGCAATGTTTATGCCAGATGCCCTTCCTGACGCAAACCCTCTCTATTTATCCGGACTTGGGACCGGTGCAGAAGTCACTGGACTGTGACCCCCCCCATGGCGTGTGGGGCTCAAACCCGGATCTTCGTGGTAGTTGTGTGTTCCGGCACGCCATGGAGACAGACCCAGATGTAGGATTCTCAGAGAGTTCTTTGCCATGAGGTGCCATGTTGAACTTCCACTGACCAGTATGAGAGGGTGTGAGAGCAATGACACCAAATGTAACCCATTCACACCTGAGACCTTGTAACACTAACGAGTCACATGACCCCGGGGAGGGTAAATGGCTAATTGGGCCCAATTTGGACATTTCCACTTAGGGGTGTAGTCACTTTTGTTGCCAACAGTTTAGACATTAATGGCTGTGTGTTGAGTTATTTTGAGGGGACAGCAAATTTACACTATTATACAGGCTGTACACTCACTACTTTACATTGTAGCAGAGTGTCATTTCTTCAGTGCTGTCACATGAAAGGATATAATTAATTATTATATTAACAAAATATTAACAAATATTAACATATTATATTAACAAAAATGTGAGGGGTGTACTCACTTTTGTGAGATACTGTGTATATATATATATATATAGCTAATATCCTAAGGCCAATAGGAAACAGGTGAAACAGCGGGAACGAGAACAATAGGAAAGGCGTGGCACAAAATACACACAATAAAGCAGGCTCCATAGAATCACCTGCCAGCACCCTCTCCAGGCCTGGCAGGGAACTGTCCAGCAGTTCCTGACATAGTCCCCCCTCTAAGGCGTGGCTCCTGAAGCGCCTCCAGCATAGCTGAAGGACGCCCCAGGCATAGGTGGCAGGTGTAGTCCAAGAGGGGAGATGCAAGGCATGACATAGTTCATAACTGCAGTCCACAGCGGTGCCCCAGATCCTGGGGATACAGTGGCATCCGACACATACATGAGACAGGAGGGAAGCGTCTTCTACTTGAGATGCTGTGCGACGTCCTCCATGAAAACTCCATCGTGGAGCGGCATCCCCGGCTGGCAAGGTGGTGGAAGCCACACTTCCGGCGGGTCCGATAAAAAGGGGGTACCCCCCATGACATGAAGTCGAGCGGCATCCTCCGTGGAAAACTCCATCATGGAGCGGCGTCCTCGACTGGAACAAGGATGGAGGCACCTCTCTGGGGAAACGGGGAAGGAGGGCCACCTGCTCAAACGTCCTCCGAGCCAGGTGGTCTGTCGGATGTCATCACCGGGGTCCTCGTTCGTGGGCTGCAATACCTGGTCATGAACAGGAACTCGCTGGGAATCCCACTGGGTCTTCGAGAACGGTCAGCTATTCTGTAACTTCCGGACGTCCCTGCCATGTGCGGGGCTATATAGGGCAAAACATTAAGGCTAATAGGGAACAGGTGAAACAGCGGGAACGAGAACAATAGGAAAGGCGTGGCACAAAATATACACAATAAAGCAGGCTCCATAGAATCACCTGCCAGCACCCTCTCCAGGCCTGGCAGGGAACTGTCCAGTGGTTCCTGACATTTAAGTTTGTTAATATGTTTTCTTCTTGTGATTTAGGTATCACTGTCATATTTTAGAATTTTTCCTTGTGTTCTTGGTTTTGTTCTTGTGTTTCTTTTTGTCATCTTTTCAAATTATTCTTTGATTCTTTGTTGTTTGGTTTTGTTGCTTTGTTTTTGGTGTAATATTTTTGAATTTGTTCTAGCTTTTGTTTTTGTTGTGAATATTTTAGATATTCTGATTTGCTGTTATGTTTTACATTTGTTAATATTTTTTCACAGAGCCTCCTGGTAGTCCAGCAGCAGGATCCCGTGCTCTCATTGCTGTGGCCCGGGTTCGATTCCCAGGCAGGGTGCTAACTCAGCTACTGAAGAGTTAACTCTCAGTGCCGGTCCCAAGCTAGGATTAAATGGAAGAGGTGTGTCAGGAAGGGCATCCAGCATAAAAAAAAAACTGTGCCAAATTGTAAATTGTAAAATGCAAATGATCTGTTTGCGACTCTAAACGGGGAACAGGCGAAAGAACAGAAACAATATTTTTTGCACAGTATGGATTACTACACTTATGTCACTTCACTCATATTCAGCTAACCTGTTATTGTTATTTTTAACTATTAATGCAAATCAAATTGGAGCAAATGTTGTATTAATTCCAGTATTACATTTGGTAATAATATGTGCCCTCCATTATTAATGAAGCTGGATGAGAAAAAAAAAAACCGGAAGGGAGTTAGCGAAGAGAGCAAGCAAGCCAATACAGAAAAAAACGTAACAAAATGATAAAGAAGTACGAGAAAGAGGAAAAAAATTTAGTCAGTCAGAAAAAAACAGGGAGCTACTTTTTTGCTCCAATGGCTCAAAGTCTCTGATTGAACTTGTTCTTCATTCTCCCCATAGGAGAAAAGACAGAAAAAAAGCTTTGTACTGCTCTGTTTGATCCCTCGTTCACTCCACAGGGTCGAAAAAAGGAACCCTGCAATACAGAGTGGTACATCACTGCAAAACACTACACACACAGACGAGTCTGAAATCCCAGCATGTTGTCTGAGCTCCGTACAAGAATGATAATCTACAGCAGGGTCCAAAAGTCTGAGTCCACTACCAAGACGCGTTAATATTTTAAAAGTTAACAACACAGACAACATTTTATTCAACTCCATCTTTAAACACCCATCTATTAAAATACAACATTTCAAATAAATCCATTTTTTTTCTGAGAAATCAATAATATTTCATTATAAAAAAGAGAGAGAAATGGGAAAGATTTTTTTTAATATATACTGTAAATAGCATAAACACGGGTTTTGAAAAGCCAAATAAAGGAATTGTATTGATATGTGATATTTAATAAATAAGACACCTAATAAAACATAATATGTATGTTGTTATGTAAAAATGATACAAAGCCTTATTCCTTTAGCAGCACATTTCACATAGCGCAATGATTTGCAAGCTATTATTATAATAATAATTATAATAATAATAATAATAATAATAATAATAATAATAATAATTATTATTATTATTATTATTATTATTATTATTATTATTATTATTATTATTATGAAGAATGTCATGTATAAAGTATGTGCATGTATGACATTTTAGAATTTGTATTTATTTATTTATTTATTTATTTATTTATTTATTTATGTGAGGAATACAATATTAGTGTCAGTGATTAATGATTATAATTACTGATAATATTAATTCTTTGATCCTCTTTCAGATACAGCACAAAGGTGTGTGGTGAAAAATCTGCTTAAAAATGTGCCAATGTGCACAAAAAATAAAACAAACCATTCTTTCACTCATCTCTTTAAATGATCAAATTATTGTTATTTCAAATTATTATGTGTTAACTATTATATCTGTCCTGAATTATGTTGGGTGCGTATTTCTGTTTGGCCATGTTTATTAATTAATGTTTCTGCATGAAAGTTTGTAACCTTGAACAACAATAACTAACTAACTAAATAAATAAAAACAACTTTAAGGGTTAATTTAGAGACACAAAAATAAAAAACAAATACAGTGGGAAGAATGTAATCTATTTTTGGCCCTTTTTTTGGTTATTTTTTATTTTATTTTTTTTTAGCTGGTAAGGTTACAGGTGTTGAGTTTTTTGTGTTGAAATAATGTGATGATGAAAATAGGTAAATATTTAGCTCAGCATGATATCTGACCTCATGTATCATTTAGCTGAAGTCTGGCATGAACAGCCTTAAATAACAAACAAAGATTATAAGCATTGATATTCTTATAGAAAAATGTACTGCAGTATTACATGGATTACTGTATGATCATTAATATTAGGTTCAATATAAGGTTCATGTACTGCAATATTACATGGATTACTGTATGATCATTAATATTAGCTAGCTAAATATTTTTAGCTACCTTATTTTTTTTCAAATATGAAGTGAAGTGAGAGTAAAGCAGTAAGCTACTTTATCTCTTCCACTACTGTTAATTTATCTGAAGGATAGTCTGTTTGTAGCTATTTTCAATTCTAAAGCTTTCTCAACACTGCTATAATATCCATGATGTTTCTCATAAATAAATATTGCAAATGTGTCAGTTTAATAAAATTAAAGCATTTCTCATAGCTAACTAACTATATATATATATTCTAAACTGATATTTTTCTTCATGTTAGCTGCCATATTCATCCACTTAATTAACACTTGTCTTATATTAAATAAAAGTCTAGAAACTGTTAAATGTTAAGTGAAATTGCATGGCAGATAGAATTCAGCTTTTTTTCCCATATCAGTTATGTTCAAATCATTTTAATGGCTCATTAAAATAGAAACAAACAAAAAACAACATGAAAAAACTCTCATAATGCATCATAAATTATTATTATTATGATAATTTATAAATTAATTTTTTTTTGTCTGTTTGTTTGTTTGTTTTGTTAACTCTTTGACAAGTCTGTACTGAGGAACTGAGCAATTGGGTATTGTGGAGTTTATTCCAGCAAATTCTGAGATGACACTAGTTCACATTTTAAGGCATGGGTATAATTAGAATTACTTTTAGTGAAAAATTAATGGCAGATTTGTTGCTGTTGTTTAGAACACAGTAACATTTAAGAGTAGACTAAGAAAGTGTATACTGTATGCATCAGTGGTTCTGTGTGTGGTAGCCTGGCAACCTCTTCACACGGCCAACTTCAGACATTTAATAATATAATTCTCAAAGTTACTGCTTACAAAGTTTTATAATAATAATAAGAAGAAGAAGAAGAAGAAATATGGAAATAGGAAATTATAGAAAATGATGAGGTATGTGGTAACTAAGTGGATCGGAAGGTTGTAAGTTCAAATCCCAGGTCCACCAAGCTGCCAGTGCTGGACTTCTGAGATAAAATGACATAAAAAGTTGCTCTGGATAAGGGTGTTCTCTAGAAATGGAAATGAAAATCAACTTATCTAACATTTTCAATCAGGGTAAACAAATGAGTTATTTTTTATCGTTGCAAGTCTGATATAAAATGAGTCAGGACTCTTACACAGAAATTTAGTGAACGAAGATAACACCTTTATATTTTGCACGCTTATAAACAAGCACTTGGAGCATATCAGAGAGCAGAAATGGGTTTGATATCAACATTTACTTGGAGATAGAAACATTTGTATGGGGGGGAAATAACTATTTATTTATTTATTTATTTATTTATTTATTTATTTATTTATTTATTTATTTATTTATTTATTTATTTATTTATTATGTTTGTTTATTATTTATTTATTTTTAAAAAAATTTTTATTTATTTATTTATTTAAACTCTGAATATATAGCCCTGTGTAGGCTAGTCCAAAACAGAAATACTTATGAAATATACAAATTCCTAAGGCACTGAGTGTCTACTTTCATTCAGTCGTTAAGCATCACTGTGCAGTTTGACATGTCATAGACCATCAATGCTAAAAATGGATACAACAAAACAGACAGAAATGAAAAAAAATGTTTGGCCTCTGGGGAAGGAGTTATCACTTTATCACTTTATTCATCATCCACGTCAGTCCCTGGTTTTAATTTGGAAATGCACATAATAAAGTACACACTGAATTTACTCACCTGTAGCCACAGATTAAACAACAGCATTGTAATGCATAGACATGAAAAGATTAGCATAGAAAGATCATAAATGATTGTAATATTGTAGCATGAATTAGTAGTACAGGTATATATAAAAAAATAGTCTTTTGTAGGCTTTTTTCTTTTCAGTGGAAGAACATAATAATTCTTCATGTGTCTCTATGTGTTCTCATGGACTCTAAAGGATTTAGGATCCATTCCCATTGAAGGACCTTTTTTTTTTTTTTTTTTGCCTTAATTGGTCTTTTCTTTCATCTTTTCTCTCCACTGGCTGAAATGTGGATACAGAACACGAACTCGCATTTAGTGCCCTAAACAAACGAGAGGATAACCACAGCGATTCATTGGCGCTGCAGGTTCAGCCACTTAGGAGTCCATTAAAAAGCACTCAAGGCCACCAATGGGTTTTACAACGATTACAATAACAGCAGTGCAGTCCAAGGCTATTGGGCTTCTGAAATAAATCCTCCACAAATAAAAGAGAGTCGATGTGTGGTCAGAGATAGAGAGAGAGGAAGAGGGAGGAGGGCTTGGGAGTATGATTGCTATATTCTTTTAAAGAAAACATAAGAACTTTTTCGAAAAGCTGTAGGACAAAACTACTTCTAAATGCTTGACCTTTAATAGTAGGGCCAAAAAAACTTTTGCGGTCAAAAGATGGAATTCAAAGGGTTATGAAAGTTAAATCATGAGGTCAGACGAGATGATCTAAACATCAACATTATAAATTTATTAAATGGATGTCATCATGCGTTTCTTCCTGACATGCGAATTGGCCAAGGATTAGAAATGGTTTTAAGGATTGATTTCCATCACTATTATAAGGAAGTTTAACAAAAGCATAAAGTATAATTGCGGTGCTAAGGTTAAATCTCAAAAAAATGCACTTTAGCTGATTCCAATGAAGTAAAGTGAGGTTTGATTCAATAGTAAAGAAAACCCAATAGTATAATCTAAGCTTATTGACACAGACAGGTTTAATATCTCTCAGGTATGATGCTCATGCTCTCTTTTGAATGAAGATTTGTTCCAACATAACTGCAACATCAGCAAGGAAGCGTTAGAGTGATGTTTTTGGGTTTCTTTAGGGTACCTGAATTGTCAAAATGACCTCTGCAAGATATGTGGAGTTCTTGAAAGATCATTTTCCACCATGGTATAAAAAAATGATTTTCATGCAGGACAAGACACCATCCCATGCTACTGGAAAAAAAAAGCAACAACATTGACTTCTTTGGTTGCTATGAGTATAAAAGGAAAAAAATCATGTCCTTGCAACCACCATCCCCTGACCTCAATCCTACTGAGAACCTGTGGAATATCCTTAAAAGGGAGATCTTTGAGGGTGAGAGGCAGGATACCTCAAACAAAAAGCTCTGGGGTGGAGTCCTGGCCTCCTCACATTAAAAACAGGAAGATCCATACATGAGAGTTAAAGAGGGTTTATTTGTCACATGTACTGTATATAATGAAAATCTTTCTTCACATATTCTTCAGAGAGGGTTTGAGGACCTTGCTCTTGAACCCCTGACCTTTGAATCAGTAACCCAGTGCATTAACTATCAAGCCAGCCAACATGCCAATCGGCCTACAGCGCATGTCTTTGGTTTGGGGGATGAAACCGTGCCAGAGTACCCAGAGGAAACCTTTAAAGCACCTTGAGAACATGCAAACTCCACATATACAGCTTGAAGGTGGGAATGAAAAGCGTTTATGTGTTAGTAGTAGGATAAGTGACCATGGTGGATCCTGCAAATTGTTGAACTAGCACTATGTCACAAACACACAGGAACTGAATATATACTTCGCAAATGAAACAAAGGTTCTAATAACGAGTCTTAATCAATACATACATAATTAAACACAGGTAGTGTTACAAAGAACTGACTCGAGCCAAGCATTCTATATCAAAGGCTCTCACAGGAAGTCATGCCACCAAGCTTGGGCTAAAAATAGAACAGACCACATGGAACATATCCTCCAATGTTCATGAGCAGTAATTAAAATCTAATCATGTATCTTAAAGAACACTATATCCTCTAAGATGCCACTCTTGGGACATGTACAGTGACTAGCATGTAAGGATGTGATTAACAATTTCGGGTGCAGGAGCATCAAGGCAGATTAGCTCACTCAAGGTCTCATTGAAAGTCATTGAAAAATATGAGCTGACTAATGTGTTGTTTCACATGTAGAGTTTTTTTATGAATGAGGGCATTTTTTTTTATTATTATTATTATTTTAATGTATAATAATTATGCATAATGATACAGATGCAGTGCAAAAATAATCAGCATTTCCTTATCTCTGTTATTTCATATTCATGGTCATATGCATTTTCTTTTTTTTATCTATAATGTAGACAAATATTCTTGATGCTCAACACAGAGGTTAAGGTTAAGTAGAAATCCTCAATCAAATGACTCATTGCTCTACACTATTAAATATTCAGAATATTCTTCAGTATAGGTTTGGGGTCTTAAAATGATAAGAAAAATAAACACACACACACACACAGCATCTGGCTGGGTTGAATGTGGCACTTCAAAGTGTGAGTGTATCTTATGCTTGATTTGAGATTTTGCCATATTTTTTAAACCTAAAATCTCTCTCTCTCTCTCTCTCTCTCTCTCTCTCTGTTTGTGTGTGTGTGTGTGTGTGACTGTGTAAACCACCTGTTTACTGTGAGATATCTGTTGCAGCACCTGTTTCTCACATCTCCATTTTTTTTTTATTCCCTCTATGTGAAAATGTTCAGGAAACTAAAATAGCTATTTCCGATTTATTTCAATCTGCAATGTGCCGATATTTACTTTTGTTGTTTTATTCCATTTCAAGCCATTGATTGATTTGAAGTGAATGTAATATCACGCTTTTGGAATTCGAAGCAAACAAAGCCGACGTTCTTCCTTCCACCTTTTAATCTCTCTCATTTTGTTTTCTTCTGTCTCACCCGCAAACACAGGTGGATGAGATCCCAAAGAACAAATAAAGGTGGAAATAGTTGAACAGATTAAGGTAAAAAAAAAATAAAATAGAGATAGACAGCGGATAAAGAAAGAAAGATGGTTCTGATTGGACTGTATGCACCGTTTATAAAATACTTGTAATGTAGAATCCGACAAGGAAGTACTTCCTTCCAGTTAGAAACCTTTTAGGAAGCCAAATCCAAAGTGACTCACGGATCAGGAAATACAAGCAGAGTAATATAAATATAGCAATAGGGGACAATCTAAGGGGTATCATATAAGATTGTATAATACATATAATTGAGAGCTATATGAGAAAATGCACAGAGTAATGGTGTAAGGATTAGTGTAAATGCTGCCCCCCCACCACCACCAACAAGTAAAGGGTTAGTTAAGTATTCACAAAAGAGATGAATTCTTTAAAATACAATTCTCTAATATATTGAGATGAAGTGAGGGTTAGAGTGGCTCAGTGATTAACATGTTTGATGCAAATGTAGAGAATTTCCTCCCAACACAGTTATTGGGCTGATGGTATTCTACGTCTGTGACCTAGTGAACCAGTGGTGATGAATTCATTTATAGAGACTTCAAAGCAGTTTTGTACGCAGCTCTGGATAAGAATGTCAGCCAAATCCCAGAGATGTAAATATAACTATAATATATAGAATATACTGAAGCCCAGGTTCAAACAGGCAGGGGCCTTTCTGTGTGGAGTTTGCACGTTCTCCCCGTGCCTGCGTGGGTTTAGTCCGGGTTCCTTCCGCAGTCCAAAAACATGTATATTAGGTTCATTGTGACTGGTGACCTCCAGCAGGCTCCAGCAGATCCCCGTGACCCTAATTAGAAATAAAATGGGTATAGATAATGGATGGATGATCATACTTCAGGGAATGGGGGTTTTGATTCCTGTTCACATGAAAGGGGTTTGTATGTTCTTCCAGTGCTTTAATGGTTTTCTACAGGTACTTCCCCGTCTAAAAAAATTTATTGTAGGCTGATTGGAAATCTCCTAATTGTCTGTTGTGTGTGTGTGTGTGTGTGTGTGTATGTGTGTGTGTGTTTGATAGACCTGTTGATAGACCAACACCTTGTCCAGGGTTGTCCCCTGCCTTGTGCTCTGGGTCCTCTGGTTCCATGTGACCCTGTGAATAATGTGTGTGATGGATGGATGGGTGGATGGATGGATGGATGGATGTCGATGTATATAAATAAGTTCAGAAATAAGTATATAAATATTCATCACAACAGCAGTAATTTTCTGATTCCTTTTTATTGATGGAAAGATGGATGGATGAATGGATGGATAGGTGGATGGATGGATGGATGGATGGATCTCGATATATATACATAATTTCAGCAAAAAATATTCTTCACAACAGCACTAACTTTCTGAACTCCCCATGTCATTGGACATAAACACTCAAATACCATTTTGAACAATACACAAGATTCATAATAACATAATAACATGTTCACTGCTCTGCACATTCCGAGCATTCTCTCCTAGACGTGAGAACAATCATTCAGTTTCTAGTATCTTTGGTTGTCTAAGATTCCTGATCCTCACTGCTGGTGCTGGCTATGATGACAGTGTTGTAGAGTGAATCAGTCTCTGCATGACAAACACAGTTATCATAGCCAGAGCCAGAAATGAGTAGAAATGCCAGGCTTTGAGACACACAAGCCAGGGGTGGATAAAACCTGTCTCTTCATTTTATAATGTCTAGTTTGCAGTTTCCACTTTACTTGTTTTTTGCTTTTAGTATTCTCCACTCTCTTAGCTCTGGAATCAGATAATTATTAGTTTATTAGCTGGATATTGGGTTTAGTTTAACCCCTGGATGTTAATTTAAATAAACTTACTATTTTATCCCTATTTTATCCCTGTTTTATTTTATCCCTAATGAGCAAGCCATGTGATTATGTGTGGAAGAACCTTGAAAGGAACCAGGCTCAGAAGGGAACCCATCCTCATTTTGGTGACACTAAATAATGTAAATATAACTAAATAATGTCCTACATGCACTAACATGTACTAAAATGGTTGTTATTCAGGCATGTGTTCATAAGACTCACATCACAGTTAAGGTTTGACCTTCATTAGTTTGTGATTAGTACAGTACATGCCTTATCTTATCATTACCTCAATTATTAATTCAGGTATTAGTTCAGGATTATTCATATACTGTGGAACCTTGGCATATGAATCCCCACACTTACAAAGCTTTGGCTTAATAATTGAAATTCTGCAAGAAATTTGCATCGGCAAACAAAGCATTTTCGACACCGGCGGATTTTTAACACCGGCTAAGTTGCGCATATGTCCGGGAGCCTTTCAACACTTGTTTGCATCACTGGAAAGCCAAACAAAGCCAAGCAAAGTAAGTTTACGAAATTTATTTTCAGTCAGCAAAAGCGGTTTCAAAAAGTCAACCCACAATACCAACATTGCCTTTGGCATGCATTCAAAAGCTAGGCTATTTTCTGGCTTTTTTTTTTTTTGTTGTTGACAGATTGGTGGAGTGGGCGGTCTGTTCTATTTTTAGCCCAAGCTTGGTGGCACGACTTCCTGTGAGGACCCTTGACATGGAATGCTGGGCTTGGGTCAGTTCTTTGGAAGCAGGCATACAGTTTACATACGCTTCGTATTGGTAATATTGCTCATATCTTTGGGTGGCTGGAACGGATTATCTGCATTTGCATTATTTCTTATGGGAAAATTTGTTTTGCAATACAATTTTTTGCCTTAATAACTCACCTCCAGAACAAATTAAATTCATATGCTGAGGTTCTGTACTGTATTTGTAAAGTTTTCCTCTTAAAAGCGGTTCAGGAAACGATCTACTGTCAAAAACAGCTGAGGAAAGATGAACAAGTTCATAGACAAAGATTCTAATTTAATAATGACTTACCTAGTAAATTAAGACTTTTGTATAAAGAGATGTTTGGTTATTTAACTGGTTAAGACGTTGGACTGCAGATCATGAGTTCAAATCTCAGGACCACTGAGAAGCTGCCACTGCTGGGCCCTTGAGCAAGGCCCTTAACTCTCACCTGCTCAGACATATAAATAAGGTAAGATAAGAGGGATGTTGCTCTGGATAAGAGAATCAGCCAAATGCTGTAAATGTAAAAATTTATGTTTTTGCTTAAACAATTTAAAATAAACAATTAATAGAAATAAATGAACTGAGAAATATTTATTAATAACTGATCATTTTTTACCTAAAGCCATCTTTAATCTTTATTGCACTGGAGCTTGTTGCAGACTACATGTTGAAGTTTTAGAGTTAACCGAGTTAAAGCTAAAGTTCATATAAGAGTAGTTTTCATTAACACCCTGTGAACAGATATATAACAAAACCAGTACATTTGACAATTTAAACATTTATAAATAATATTTCAATGTATATTTCATCAGTTTCAATGGATGTTTAAACTATTACACTATTACCTACTTATTAAACTCTTCAAGTGATTTGATTATGTGATTTACGTGATTTGATCACGTGAATCAACAAAAATTTACACTTCATGCATAAATTACTTTATGAAGTAAGCACCCCCCACCCCTAAAGAAACTGATTTATTAAATTGTAATAAAAACAAAAACAACATGCTTTGACTGCCAGTATATATAGTGAAAGAGTTGGGCTAAGGATTGTGTGTGTGTGTGTGTGTGTGTGTGTGTGGTGTGAGCTCCAGCACTGACCTTAGCCCTGACCGCTTAGCGATCTCTGAGACCTTGATGGTAACGAGACTCCTGGGAATGCTTTTCACCTCTCTCTCTCTCTCTCTCTCTCTCTCTCTCCCTCACACACACACACACACACACCGAGTGACAGTACTAGTACCTGGTAAAATCTGACCTTCAATGACTGCTCCATAGTACTGATTCTGACTGTGTGTGTGTGTGTCTGTGTGTGTGTGTGTGTGAGAACAGGCACTGGGTCAAGATTTTTTTTTACACCCACTCTAGGGAACTAGCTCAAAAACGAAGAGAGAAGGAGAAACGATAAAACCCCTCTAACTAGAGCTAGGCTGGAGTTTTGCATTCAGATTGAAAGGTTCAGTGACTAACACTAAATCCTCTTCATCACAATCCTAAATTTCTCCAAATACATGTCGTAAATGGGTTTCAGACAAACAGCCTTGTTGCACTGATATCCAGGACATGTTCGAATAACACGGTTAAGTAACACGACTCAAGGATCAACAGCTCCAAGCTACTCTTTAGGGAAACAGCACAGGCAGATGGAGATAGAGTTGAATCCCAAGTGTGTGTGTTTTAACACCAGTTCAGTAGGTAAAGACACACAGGAAGACAATGAAACAACAAAGAGAAAAGTGGAGACGTTAATTTAAAACGTAATGACGAGATGACAGAAGTGGAGATGAGAAAAAGAAGCAGGGCAGAGGAACAAAAGAGAAGAAAACAGAAGTGAGAAGATTCCTGAGAACAGAAATGAGCATGAAAATGAATTTATGGCACATACGATATAAGTGAAGTGATAAGAAATTAGCATAAGCGAAACGATTGTTGAGAACGAGGGAAGCGTAAGTCAAGAGGCCATCAGTTCAAAAGAGACGAGAAAAGCAAAGAAGGAAAGAGAGGATTTGAAATTAAATGAGTTGAGATGAAGAGTAGAACTGATAAAAGAAGGAAGAAATAATAAGAGGGCAAGAGGAGAAAAAGGAATTAATGACGTTGTACGTGCCATAAAAGAAGACAAAAGAAGAGGGGGGAAAGAAGTCTGAAAAGAAGAAGAAGACAGAAAAAAGACAGAAGAAGAAAAAGAAAACAGAACAAGAAAAAGAAAAACAACTGAAGACAGAAAAGAAGAAGACAGAACAAGAAGCAGATAAAGAAGAAGACTGGAGAAAAAGAAGAAAGAAATAGACAGAAGGTGAAGAAGAAGAAGAAGAAGAACAAGAACACAGAAAAAGGACAGAACAAGAGGAAGAAGAAGACAGAACAAGAAAAAAAAACAGAAGACAGAAAAGAAGAAGTACAGTAGACATAAGATGAAGACAGAAGAAGAAGAAGAAGAAGAAGAAGAAGAAGACTGGGGAAAAAGAAGACAGAAGTAGACATTAGATGAAGGCAGAAGAACGAAGAAGACTGGAGAAAAAGAAAACAGTAGACAGAAGATGAAGACAAAAGGAGAAGAAGTAGTTAGAACAAGAAGTAAAAAAAGAAGAAGAAAAAGAAAAAGACAGTAGAAGAAAAACGAGACAGAAGATGTAGATAGAAGATGAAGACAGAAGGAGAAGAATAAGTGACAATAATCAGACTCAGTAGCAGTGGTCAGAGAACAGCCAGCCGGACACAAACTATCAATACTCAACCAGGAAACCGGTCAACCAGGAAGTACTTCCTGAACAACAGGAAAAAGCAAATTAATTGACATTAACACGGCACAAGACTTCGCACTGAGATAACAGGGTACAAACATACAAGCTAATTATGAACTAAAACAAAACAACAACTGGGAGACACCCAAAAGACAGGAAGTGATGACAGACACGTCACAATAAAAGCACCTCCTGTGCTCTTAACTTTACTGTTTACACAGTCATTATCTTTTTCCTAACAAATTTACTTTCCCAAAATACCAAAACAATTTAAACCCAATTTAAACCACCAGACCAGACAGTGTCTAAGTGTGCTTTAATTGACTCTACCTGGCACCTGTATGAAAATAAACCTCCCAATCACACATTTCTTGTGTCTCCGAGTATCACACCTCTGAACTCGACCCGACTTAGAACACATTATCTATTCGTTCAGAATAATGCGTCAGTATTTGGTTACATCCCTAATGTACATGTAATGTATGTACAGGCAGACAGACAGAGTGCAGTGAACAGTTTGTGCTTTCTATCTAACCAGCGTCTCCGCTTAGCTTGGAGTGCAGAGGAACAGAAGCTGTGTATTTTGGATTTCGGATCATAATCCTCTGTCAGATGGAGCGCTTCTTAGAGCTTTGCCGATCACGAATGTCCATAACGGCTAGCAAGGATTTCTGACTTCTCACATCATCATTCCGCATTTCATTTTATCTTATTCGTCATTCCATTTTTACCCAAGACACAGTATTAAAAACCATCTGCTTTGTCTAGATGCCAGTGCACACTGCACACACTACACTTATTGCTGCTACACTACTAGAGGGTTTACCGTTAATACCCCATGCTCTGTGTATTTACAGTATTGTTCTGTTCTGTGTATCTGTTGTTCTGCACTTGTGTCACACTATTGTGTGTTTGAACCTTGTGTAGTCTCTCTATATACTCTTATGGTGGTCAAATGTATGCAAAAGGTTTAAAGAGACTTGACAATAAAAACCCACTTGACAAGATGCATAGACATTAACAACTGTTTCCTGGGGTTAGTGGTAGCTCAAGTGGTAAGGCTGTGGGTTGTTGATCAGAAGATTGGGATTCAAGCCCTAGAACCGCCAAGCTGCCACCATTGGGTGCTGGAGCAAGGCCCATAATCCCCCACCCCCCCACCCCTGCTCCAGGGGTGCTGCATTATTGCAGACCCTGCATTCTGACCCCAACCCTCCAAGGATGGGATATGCAAAGGAAGAATTTCACAATGCAGTAATCTACATGTGACAAATAAAGGTAACTTAACTTACTTTTCTGTCTCAAATGCATCTCATCTGATCTTACCATCAGGATTGGAACCCAATATGGTATGATGCTCTAAATCTTGACTAGTCTTGGTCTTGGTCTTGATAATGGACTAAACAGCAGCCCTAAAAAAAGTCAGAGCAGTTTACATAAAAACGGACAAGAGATTAGAAATGAGCAACTGGTGCAGTACACATTTTTATCCTGCTTGTACTTAGCAATTTTCATTTATCAGAGACACACACACACACACACACACACTGGCAAGTTTAATCATATCGTGTGAGATCAATACTGTCCAAAGTCTGTGATCTGTTGTACACTATGTCTTTAAAATGCACATACAGCTCATCCAGGTTTAGCTAATTAGAGCCTCTGCACTGTTCCCCTCATTACCCCATCATTACCCCACATGTCCATAATGAGAACACACACCATCAAGGGCAATAAAACACAGTCAGTGTCTTTAAAGAAGCACATTTTGAGCGGCTCAGTTATTGATCACTTGAAGGCAGACCAATGATTCATTTTTGATTTAAAGTCAGACAGAGGCTCCATATTGCAAAGAAAGAAAAAAAAAACATGTTTTTTAGTCGTGATGTTATTACTGTCTTTTAAATCAGTGAATATCTCAACTGATAAACAACATACTTTTTAAATTATTGGGATAAAATCAATTTTATGAAAACTGAATGACATTTGGACTAAAAATAACAAATAAATAAATAAATAAATCAAATCTCTTGGTTCAAAACATCATGAACACCCTAGTTTATTTATTTATTTATTTAATGTTATGTGATTGCACCATAATCACAGCTTGAATAAATGTGAAAATTAATTATTAACAAAAAAAAAATAAAAAAAATAGTTAATTACTTATTATTAATAAATAAAATACAATTTTCCTCTCAAGGTCATCTGTACTCTATATTAAAATAATTGTAATTACAGTGTAATTGTAAATCTTGTAATTAAATGTTTGGGATTTTGAAAAGTCTAGTTTGTACTTCATCTCAGTGGAATTTCTGAGCATGCCGAGCTGAAAATTCAGAATGTTAGTTATGCATGCAGTGGGGGTCCTAGAAACTCCAGATGTGAGTCAGGAAAGCTGTAAGAATCACATAGATGCCCAAGAAGCCATGGAGTTATATATGATGCAGTATTTCAGCTCTTATCACTTTTGCCTGTCTCTCTTCACCACTGTCGTCTCATGTAGATGTGGCCTGTTTTTTTTTTTTTTTAAATTCGGATGAGAAATGCAGGAAGCTAACTAGCTAAACGGCAATTAAATAATGTGTAATCAGTGTGCACTAGTTACATACACTCACAGGAGGCATTAAAGACTGCTGCTGCTTTCTTCTAAGCTTTATTTGTCTTCATAATTGAGGCAGTGAGGGTATGGCAATGTTCATACTGTGAAGAGGAAACGTAGAGAACGAGTGACCTGATAAATAAACACTGTCACCTGTTTGTGATTCATGGCTATATACAGTATCTGTGTATTGTGGTGTATTTTGATTTAAAGAGCTAAAAAGCCTGAATGAGAGAGCTGACACTCGGTCATGCCCTCACTGCTACATTAATTTCTTAGTAAACATCTAATGACAAGGCAAGATATAACCACACTAAAGCATTCCCTTCAGGATTTTCTGCTCACAAAACTCAAAATTGTTTTCCGCAGATTTGCTCACAGAGATGTTGTGTCATGTGTTGTCATCGCAACGCTCATTCAGCCAAAGCCCTCTTAGATTCATATGCATCAAGCATTAGTACAGCTATCATTAAAAGGAATAATATATGTGTCTTTACTGGTAGGAGTTTAAAATAAGAATCCTTTGTAGTTTTCTGCAACATCTCAAGCATTGTTTGTCACAAAAGGCTGGAGTAATAGAGTAATGGGAATTAACACTGTGAGTGGTCAAAGTTGGATCACACCATAGGACAGGCCTGAGGAATCATTTGAATCCTGCCAAACATTTGTATTTGTTGCTACAAACCTAATTTGAGTAAATCTTACTTGAAATGTCACTTGCCACTTTGTCACTTGTCGCTGTTGATGAAATTATAGCTCAGTGTCATGCATGTAGAGAGAAGCTGAACAGTTGGTTGTAGACTGTAGTGTAACATGCATAATTTGTAGACACTCCTTGTGGCATGTGGCATGTTACAGATGGAGTCAGGTGTCTGCTGAGGCATGGCATTCCACTCTTCTTGAAGGGCAGCCGTCAGGTCATTGAGGTTCTGGGGTGCAGGGTTACGAGCCTCTACACGGTGACTAAGCTGATCCCATAGGTTTTCTATGGGATTCAGGTCTGGAGAAAGTGCAGGCCACTCCATTTGAGGTACCCCAGCCTCCAGCAGCCGTTCCCTAATGATGCAACCTCGATGAGCTGGAGCATTGTCGTCCATGAAGATGAAATTAGGCCTGTGTTATTCATGCAGGGGCACAATGACTGGATTAATGATGTTATTCAGATAGTACTGGCTTGTCACTGTACCATTCACAAGATGTAGGGCAGTTCTGTATTGAGTAGACACACCTGCCCAGACTGTAACACCACCACAACAGTGGCTGATGCATAGCGTTCTCCTTGATGTCTCCAGCATCGTTGGCGGCCATCATTTCTGCTCAACGTGAATTGACTTTCATCAGAGAACAGCACTGAGGCCCACTGGTCCTTCGTCCAGCGTAAATGATCCCTGGCCCGACACCTGTGCCTGGTGGTGTGGTCAGGTAACTTTGCAGGTCATCTAGCACGCAGACCACGCTGATGTAAACGGTTTTGAATGGTCTGACATGACACTTGGGTACCTCTTACCTCCCTTAAATGTGACTGGAGTTGAGTGGCATTCATCATCCGGTTCCGCAGGGCACTGTTCACAATGAAGCGGTCATCAACATGGGATGTGGCCAAAGGACGTCCACTTCTATGCCTTTCTGTGACTCATCCAGTCTCTCTGTATCTCTGTCGCAACCTGCTGATGACACTCTGTGACACTCTAAGCTTAGTGGCCACTTCCCTCTGAGAACATCCTGTTTGAAGCCTCGCAATGGTGAGGTACTGTTGATCAATTGTTAGGTGTCGTCTTGGTCTCATGATGTCAAAATGTGAACAGCATGATGAAGAGGACTGTTTAAATACCAATTCTAATTGAACCAGAAAATTTATTGGTCGATTCATGGATCAAACACCAGTTGTGAATTTTGCCGTTAAGCACCTTGTTAGAGAACAGCAAGTTAGCAAGTACTGAAACACTGAACAGTTGGACATGTGCATTCAAAAGTGTAGAGGAGGTCAAATTAAGTTCACCTGTAAAGGTTATAGTGCATTTTAGGTGCATCCTGAAATTTCACCCGAAAGCCGAATATCCTTAACTTTTTGTGAGTAGTGTATATTACTGCACAGTGAAATTCTTTCCTCGCATATCCCATCCTTAGGGGTTGGGGTCAGAGCGCAAGGTCAGCCATGATGCAGCACCCCTGGAGCAGGGGGATGTTGGGGGCCTTGCTCAAGTGCCCAAAGGTGGCAGCTTGGCGGTGCTGGGTCTTGAACGCCGATCTTCTGGTCAACGACCCACAAGTCAGTAGCTCAATCTCTGTTCAGCGAGGGTGAGATAGGGTGTCTTTCTGACATGACAGTTAAAGAGTTGTTCTTGAATGGATTGAACAAGTTTGACTGACTGCTAGCATGGTGGCTTAGTGTTGGAAAGGGTTGGAGGTTTGATTCCTACATTTTATAACCATTTCTAGCTGTGGTAGACTGGTATCTCTAAATTGTCTATAGTGTGTGTGTGTGTGTTTGTGCCCTGTGATAGACTACCACCCCATCCAAGGTGTCCTCCACCTAGTGCCCTGGGGATGAGCCACAGGTTCCCTGTGACCCTGTGTCAGTGGTTCTGAAAATGGACAAATGACTGGAATTTTTTTCAAGCAGACTGTGATGGTGGTGGAGCACTTTGGACTGATGATGTACACACAAACAATTATTCTGCCCCAGAGTGCAGTTTTGAAAACATAATTTACTTGATTTGAGTTCATGGCTTAAACAATTTTTTTTAATGGGTTTCCAGGTTCCACTTTTTTGTAGTAGATATTTTAGTCCATGGTGGTCCAGCAATATCCAGTTCTTTCACTGTTACAGACCGAGTTTGATTCCTAGGCAGGGAACCAACCCTTCTACTCAGGGGTTAACTCTCAGGTGGCTGAGTCAGGATGGGCATATAAACCAGTGCCAAAATATGCAGGGGGATCCACAGTGCTGACCCCGAACAGGAAGCAGCTAAGTGACAACAACAACAACAACCATTTTTGTATTAGTAATTTTCTTCTTAAATTCTACTGAACTTTTAAATAGTGTAAATGTAAATGTAAATAAAAATGCAATGTATGACAGGAATCTGAACATTATTAGTAGAGTTTATGGTTTTGTTCATATTGTGTTTATATGTTGTTAATATAAATTATGTGATCTCTTACTGTGTTTCTTTCTAGTTAAACAAATCTATTCTTAGCAAATCCAACACATCTTATTCAACTTCTCCAAGTCTTCAGGAGTGCTTATAATTATGAATGTCACATCGCATGTTATATAGGTAATATAAACAATTCCTGGAAAGTGAACGCATCTAAAATGAGATCTCCTGTTTATATTGTTTTATTGACTGTGGCTTATGAATATCTTATTTTATTCCTTGTGTGGATGAAACAAAACCTGGTGCAGTGCTCGTGCTCATAGGAGAGATTATTGCAGAGAGGCGCTATCTGAATATTTTTGAATATCTGAATATTTGAAGGCTCGTCTGGTTTTGTTAGGAGGTGCTGAGCTTTTATTAAAGCCAATGCGGAACTTGATAATATGATTTTAGGCATGAGAAAAGCAAAACAGCATAGATTTACACATATATTAACGAACAGAAAGAGAGTAGAATTTCATTGGCTTAAATGTGTTGACATGCGACAAACATTAAAACAAAAGTTATTATAATTTTGGTTAGACAGAATGTAGCTCAGGATTGAAAAGAAATTACATTAAAAAAATAAAATAAAATAAAAAGAGAGAGAGAACATTGTGTCTGTAATTATGATTACTGAGACCCAGCAAGCGTTTGCTCTGAATCTGTAGACACGGTGCTCAGACATTCTGTATCTCATTAGACAGTGACCCTGTGCTCATTTGAGCAGGTGATGGTCACAGACTTCTTGTTTCAGCCACCAGTTTAATTTCTTTCCTCTTTAAAGACCACTGTGGAGCGGTTGTAATCAGTCCCAGAACACCTATGAGACATTTATGTGGACAAGAAAACCCCAAAAAGACAACATTACCATCTATGGTATGCTACTGGCTACTGGCTACTGGCTATGCTACAAACCATGGAGTAAAGCTTCAGAGATATTTAATAAAGAGGTGACTTTGAAGTAGATATGAAAGAGATGTTTTTATATTTCCATGCTTAAGTGATTAAAGATACATGATTTAATCGTTTAAGATCAATGTAGTTGATTTGATTTTTGTTTAATCATGATGTATATGATTGTATATGCTTTTTCATTGTTCATGTTTTCTGTTGTTCTCTTATTTCATCCTTGAGCATATTCTTTACGGTCGATGTACAAACATATCAGTACATATCAGTCAACTCTTTTCAGCTCATATTTAGACTATGGATTGCCGAGGCTGTCTTTCTGCACAATAAACCATCTTTTGGCTCCTGATTCTTCAGCCATCTTGCTTCTGGTCAAATTGCAGAGTTTTTGATTAGCCAGAAAGATTTACAAGAGATAATTCAGGACTCTGTAGTAAAACATTCTTATGTTCCTTCGAAGAAAAATATTATATTTCACCTCTGCGAATATGTCGTTTTTCACTTAATAAGTGTATCTCTCGTGAATAATTACGAACATAAAAATGCACCTGCAACATACGAATGTGGGAACAAATGAAAAATAAAACCACCTGCCCTACATCTGAGAAAATTGACAGGTAAGCGTATGATAAGCATCCTTTGAAAAATCACGTCATTAAATGGGAAAAAAAAAGGTGAAAAGGTCTACATGTGGAAAATGCCAAGTGTGAAACAGCACCTGTGTAAATTTCACATGCGAATAATATGTTTGTTTGTTTTTTCCTCACAAACCTGCAGACTCTGTGCTGTCAGAGCAGTCAGGCCACATTGATCCATATTTTATTCAACTGTCTTTGACGTAGGCTGAGAAAACTCTGCTCTTTCTAACTTGCCTCCAGCCACTCACTCACATAAACAAAACACACACACACGCACTGAGAGAGAGAGAGAGAGAGAGAGAGAGAGAGAGAGAGAGAGTAACCCAGTAAATGTAGGACTGGGGAAAGCAGACTCACTGTGCTATTATTGATTCACCAACAAGTGTGCATTTTCTTCCAAGCTGAAGCAGATAATTATGGAGCAAAGCAATTTAGCATAATTAAGCATATTGTCACACATTCAGCACACACAGTTCTCTCTAACAATACTGGCCACATTCTTCATAGCTGCTTCTCAAATCGTATACTTTAAACGATATTCCGTGCCATTTTGTAGTATAAATAGTGTGCTCACACTGAAAATTCTTGGTTTCATCATTTAGAAATTCATTGTATTATGCGAAAGATAGCATTTCCTGTTTGATGCCTGGGAAATGGCTTATAGTTTCGGTTCATAAATAAAAAAATGTTAGTGTTCCATTAGAGAAGATACGACCCATCTAAAATTTATACACTGGACCGTAGACTACATAGTGCATAGCGTGTAGTACATCATATGGGACACCACCCATATGATGTATGTATAGGACTTTCTTTCTTGTCTCTAAATGCATTGTACCGTCTTTTTGACACAAACTCAGCTACAAATCTGAATGAAGCAGCTTATAAAGCAATCACTGAGGCTAAATTCAAACTTTTCCCACACTGAATCTTCTTTTCAGTTCCGATCATCTTTTTCTGCCATATACAACTCCTTATTAAATTTCTATAGCAACAGACCAAAAGAAAAATCAAGCCTGAAAGGAATTAGCAGCAACTGTTGGTGCTTCTGGTAAATGTACATAGTTAGGGCGGCTAGTTTGTTGCTAACCCTATTTATCTGATGGCTAGCTTGTTGCTAAGCTACTTCAAATGTTGTACTGCAATTTCTGTTTAAAATATGGTATAAATCTTTTTAGGTTTACTTTAATGGAACAGTACTCAGTCCTGTAAATGTAAAAGTGCAGTTAAAGCAGCTTTTTTATTAGCTTTTTTATTAGCTCTGACAGCAAACAAAAGACATGCTTTCATTTTTCTTCCCCCCACTTCACACATTAAATACGCAGAGATGTGAAATGACAATATTATAAATTGCAAATTGCCACTTATAAGGCACCATGAATGCAGCATTATTCTCTGATGTAAGTGTAACTCTCTAAGCATAAACTCAAGATTTCCAATATTCCATAATAAATTCATTAAGGTAGAATTGTTTCTTTTTTGTTTACTTTGTTTCAACAACAGTAATAACATCTACTTACAGATTTGTGGGATTAAGTAAAAGGTCCCAATTTGCAATTTCAAAAGATTTCCTTTTTCCTTTGCATTTTTCTAGTAATCTATGACCAAGGCTTGATGAATAAAGTTGAAAGTATAAAATTATAACATGCCTAAATGTACATTATGACCTTGCAATTAGATCAGGCAGATATAAAATGTGCTTTTTTTTCTTTTTCTTTTTTTTTTTCTTTTACACAGGGGCCAAAAAGAATGTGAAATGAAAGGCATGCTAATAATTTCCTGAGAGCTTATTACTAGGCTGTCAAGCTCCAGTCCTGGGAGGCCACAGCACTGCAGAGTTTTGCCTTCTACCTCATTTAGCCCTCTTGATTTATCTCATCGTCTAATTACCAGTAGGCTGCTGTGGTGTGTTAGAAGAGCAATATATAGTTGTATGCAAAGGATTAGGCACCAAGTCCAAATTTCATATTTTATTGATATGTGAAGTGAGAAGAAGTAAACACAACCTCTGCAGCAAGCTATTTTTGTAAACAGATTTTTTTTTTCTTTTATAAATGCACAATTATATTAGGTGAATTCTTAAAAAAAAATAGTATTTGGCAAAAGTATGCATACCCTTCCAGTTGTAAAGCCTCAGAACTTAAATAAGGGATTGTTATCCCTTAAGTGACCCATTAAGACTTATTTAGGCAGGTCAACAATAATCATTAGGCATCAACCTTATGCTAACATTCAACAAGCATGGGCTTTTTTCATACAGCTGACTGAGAATCAGAAAATGAAGTTAATTGATGCCAACAAAGGAAAAGAAGGCTATGAAAGGATATCAGATCCCTTTCAGCTCACAGTGTCCATTGTTTGAAATGTCATTAAGAAATGGCAGTTGATGAGAATTGTGGAAGTCATGGAAAGGTCAAAAAGACAAACAGAACTGCCTAATACTTATACTTATACTTGGTGGCAGAAAAGAAAAGCAAATTCCATATGACCTGCATAAAGGTTTACCTGACACAGGAGCAGTGGTACATTATTCTACTCTGTAGCATTGCTTGCACACCTATGATCTGCATGGAAGAGTCATCAGAAGACAATCTTTCCTGTGACCTAATCACAAAAGTCAATGATTGATGTCAAATAAAGAAGCTTTTATTGTCATTTCAACCATATATAGCTGACGCAGTACACAGTGAAATGAGACAACATTTCTCTAGGACTCTGGTGCTACATAAAACAATAGAGCTACATAAAACAATACAGAGCTAAAGACTGAAAGTAAGTATGTAAAATGAAGATAACCGATGCATACAAATCCAAAAAAGGCTATAAAGAGATAACAAATTGCTTCCATTTCCATTTGTGGCATTTGGCAGACGCCCTTATTCAGAGCAATGTACAAAAGTGCTTTGAAATCTCTACCAATGAATACATCAACACTGGTTCAATAGGTCAAAGACTTAAGATACCAACATACCATACCATATCAAGATACCATCAGCCTACAAACTGTGTTGGGAGAAAATTAAGCACATTTTTAATGCATTAAACAAACAGAGGGATAATGAGAGGTAGTTAAAGTGTTTCAGGAAGAGGTAGGTCTCCATCTGCTACCAATTTCCACTGTCTGAAATGTCATTAAGAAATGGCAGTTAATGAGATTTATGGAAGCTCTAAAAGACAGAACTGATAGAATTGCCGTTATACTGGGCAGCATAAAAGCAAACAAATCTCCCATATTACACCAGCTTCTGGAGGTTCTGGAAGGTTCTGGAAGGTTTCTTCTACTCTGCAGCATTGCTTATACAACCATGAGCTGCATGGAAGAGTCACCAGAAGGAATCTGGAAGAGTGACTTAATCCCAAAAATCAACATCTAGATGCCGGATGGCAATTTGGAAATAAGCGCTGTATACTGATGAAGTAAAAATGGATCTCGCAAA
This sequence comes from Hemibagrus wyckioides, assembly GCF_019097595.1. Taxonomy (NCBI): domain Eukaryota; kingdom Metazoa; phylum Chordata; class Actinopteri; order Siluriformes; family Bagridae; genus Hemibagrus; species Hemibagrus wyckioides. The sequence continues at coordinate 8,244,395 of NC_080727.1, forward strand.
GGATTAATCATCAAGAAAAAATGCAGCATTTGTTTTAAAAAGAATGCACTGTTAAGTATGAAGGTGGATTTATTATGCTATAGGTTTGTGTGACAGCCAGTGGGATGGAAAACACTGCACTGATAGATAGAAGAATGGACTCCAGTAACTATAAAGAAACGTAAACCAGTCAGTCAAGAAACTTAAACTGAAAAGTGATTGGTTTCTGCAAGAAAACAATGATTAAAATCTCATCTCAAAATTTCCCATAAACCTCTTTAAGAAATGCAAGCTGAAGCTTTTGGAATGGCCTTCACAGTCCGCTGAGTTGAACATCATTATTATCAGATCTTAAATACGCTGTGCATACAAGATGGGCCAAGAATATCTCAGAACTGGAAACGATCTGCAAGGAAGAGTGGGTGGAGATTCATTAAACCAGAACAGATAGACACCTAGCTGGCTACAAGATGCGCAAGCAGTGATATCTGCCAAAGGGGGTGTTACAAAATAAAGACTTAGCAGGCTATCCAGATGTCTGCACATACCACAATTACTACATTTTGTATCATTTTTAATGGACAATATGAATTAACAGTCTATTATAAATATTATACACACCTCAGAAGAACAATGAACAATGAAACAAGCTAATATATTCCTAAATAAGTTTGTAATGTGTCATAGGTGCAACTGTTTGAGTACCTGAACTCTATGAGCTATATTCATCACCAGATGTTGAATATCTTCCCTAGTGAAGCTCTGCCAGTGTGTGTACCAGGTTTACATGTGTGCTGTCTGTTGTTGTTTGTGACTCATATTCATTTCCAGATGCTGGCCATCTTTTCTGGTGATATGCTGCCAGATATGTAATGGATCCATTTTCCATAATTGTTTGTCTTCTGCCTTCAGTCTTATCTGCAGAAAGTGGAATGGAGTTCAGTATCCAGTCAAAGAGATCTCATTTTGTCCCCAGAAAATGACATGGTTGCTTGGTTGCTTTAGGAACGTAGTTTTAGGGATTGTCACGAGTTAAATTGGGATTTAGGAATAGAAGAAACTTAATTGTTTCACAATTTACAGCATTTAAAGAAGGTGGTATACATTCAATCTAACATATATGTAAACAAGATGAAAAATGTTAATTTGGAAAAAAAACACATTAGTATCGCATGGCCCTGATTTTGTCTGTTTTTCTCATGGTAACACACACACTAATTTCAGGTACGTTTCTCTAGTAGTTGTCACCCAGCAACATCTGAGCTCAGAATGCATTCTTTCACAGTTTAGTCACCATTTTCTCTGTGAGCTCTGACTTATTTGCAGTTATGTAGGAAAGTCTGAATGATTATCAACTGTGACATGAAAGTGCTTTGTAATCTACAGCATTGATTGGCATTTTTAATGTACACACATGAAGATCAGCATTGAGTTATCACTAAGTAAGCATGACTCAAATAATCTCGCATGAGTCAAATAATCTCTGCTACATTTGGATGTTCAGAGCTTACATTTATCTGCTCTGACATCAGCATGATGTCAAATTATCTTCAGATCATTCTCTGATAAAGATTCTTGATACAGTAAAGCTTAAAGTAAGGAAATGAATGCATTTTGCTGTAATGAGCAAATGTGTCCTTGTCATGCAGCAGTTGCCAAAAAGTATGTGTTTACTACACAATATACCAGGATATCAGAAGCACAGTAAATAAGTCTTGGCTTTGACATCAGAAACAAAAACACTGAACATTCATTTGCACGTGTGTGACGTTTGGTATGTATGCATGTAAAGGTGAGTAGTGATTAGTGATTATCATTAGTTGGGTGACTATGAACATCACACTGGGTGTGTTTCATTTAGTTCAGTAATCAGGGCACTGATCAGGGAGTTGGCCATTTTAAGGTCTCTCTCTCTCTCTCTCTCTCTCTCTCACACACACACACACACACATACAGAATCCTTCTATTGCACTGAAGCATTCACTTCCTAAAAAAGCCCACAATGCACTACATAAACCAGTGTGGCGGCAAGTCAGTTTACAACCACTTACAAAAGACCGGCAAGCGCTCCTCACACAACTTCTGCAGCAGAGAAGGCATTACTTCAGCACCAGGGACAGCACCGGTTTTGCTGCTGTGGGGCAGGGTTTAGGCAGCACCAGCTGCAGCCAATCAGCGATCCCGGTGACTTCACTCACCCTCAGCAAGAAGAAAAGAGAGCTAAGTGAGGCCAGGCAGCATTAGGATGGCTTACAGCTGGACTAATGTGGTTATTCTGTGCTTTGTCTTTTGCTTTACAGAGAGCCTGTGAGCTCGAAGGATGACACTCCCCACTGTGACTGTGCCTAATGGCGTGCAACCCACTGACTGCACCAGGCGACACCCGTCTTCTACCTGGGAACTGGCCTCTCTAGTTTTCTTTTCCCTTCACTTTCACTGTAAATAAACTTGCACAGTTTTTTCGCCCAGTCCCTGTTTTCCTATCTGTTTTGAGCTTACCCACAGCTGCATCGTGCTACACTTGGGGAGAATGTGAGCATGAGCATAACACCACAGCCAGCCAACCTCATGGAGTAACTGTTGAAGCATCTCATGGACGTCAGCCTGCAGCAGACCCTGACCAAGAGACTCACCTGTCAGACTGTCATGGAGGAGCCCTAAAAAAAACAGAAGCTGGTGGCCCTAAAAAAGCATTGCCGGCAATGTAGAGATCTCTCCTGCAGAAATGCCCTGCTTGCCTGACAGCCAGCAGCATTTGGCTCTGAGCTCAGGGGGGATGCTGTGGAGGCAGGTCTGTTTACAACCGCCTACAAATGACCAGTAAGCTCTCCTCAAACAACTCCCGCAGCAGTGCTGAAGAGAAGGCACTGCTTCAGCACCAGGGACAGCGCCGGTCTTACATCCATTGATTTATTGCTGCTCACTATGTTCCCTCACTGGAAATGATGCCATATTTTTGGTGGATGAACTCTCAGCCAACTGTAAATAGCTTGTTCTCATTGGTCTACCTCTCAAATGATAATATACACTAGCAATTTTGAACTTTATTTGACACCCTATACAAGTCTAATGACTTAATGATGAAAAAAACCCACTACCTAGCTTATAATCCCTCTTAAAGTTGGAAATGTGTATGATTAAACTAATGACACTGGTAATGTTTTAAAATGTGAGTACGAAATTGAAGAAAACTGAGTCAGGAGTGTTACAGTAAGCTAGGGTCCTTACCAGTGCCTAAATGTGTGTACACAGCATACTGATTCATGACCTAGGGAGCTGATTGAGATGCACCCAAGTTCAGGGTGGCCATGTTTGAAGGTAAGCTGAGAACTGGAATTTATGGAGGCCATGTTTGTAGTTTGGGGAGCAGTGTAAGATTTGTAATTCCTCCATTTCCAGCATAGACATGACAGTGCTATTCAGTAACTAGCTATGAATCTGTATTGCATTTAAATTATTATCATCATTATTCTGTTATTCTATGTTTTATAACCAAATACTTCTCTTCTCCTCCCAGGTTGTTGCCCTGTGCTTAAACACAGACAGATAAGTCTTTCTTATTCAATCTTTAATATTCTCCCAGTGTAGTTTTTTCAGATAAGCAATGCATACCTGCTTCCATAAAACTTTCCACATCATTTTTATTACCTGCTTACTGCTGTTAACACTTTTTTTTGTTGTCATCTTGAGAGAAGCCAGATTCCAGATGTAAGTGCCATCCTAAACCGACTTTTTTTTTTTGTTACATTTTATGTACATTAATTAAAGCTGCATGAACAAACTTCTAGAACAGAAACAGAGTGTCCAATTATTTTTATTTCACATAATGTTAGGTAGTGTATATAAAAAGCAGTAATTGCTGTATAGTTCATGTAAGCAAGCTAGACATCTCCAGTTCTTAAATTAGACCGAATCTGAAGTTCATTAGTCAACATCTTTCAACAATACACACTCACAGAAGCACAAGCGTTTAGCATTATGTAATGGTTTCTTAAAACCGTGCAATCTAACAAACACCAAAGCTAAAGTGTAATAATACAAATAAATGAGTACAATAGCACCAAGCAAAGAAACGAACTGGTGCACAGTTTAAGTAGAGCACATATTGAAATTACATACATTAAACCTGCTTTTTAACTTCATAGTCATTGATTTATTAAAAATCCATTATGGTGGTTAAATTTTTTTTTTATTTTTTTTTGAAAAATTGTGCCCTTGTCTGATGATTAATGGGCTGCACTGAGGTGCTGTGGAATATGCTTAGAAAAAAGCAATACAGGAGCATTTGTGTATGTCTGAGGGGCGAATAGCCGAAGTGCGTTTGCATGGCTTTGTAAATTAATCACAAGAAGCGAAAAGATTTAGTAGGAATACCCAGCAGAATGCTGAGTACACACACACACACACACACACACACACACACACACACTGACATCATTATTAATGCAGTTAATTAAAACTATACCTACAACTATGTCTAACCCTAAACCCTAAAATAATCAAAGGGAATCCATTTGGCTCTTTTAGTTTGTGATTAAAAAAAAAAAAAAAAAGAAGTAGGACATGTCTGTAAGTATTCAGGAATATAAACATTGAAAAATTCCTGGGCTGTAAGAGAAATTAAACACTTTGACCTGTTCTGTTATAAGAAAATAATCAAATATCACATCATCCTGGCCCAAGGCATGTGAGTGCATGTTCATATATCTTGGCTAAATTAAAATGTTTCCATAAGAACAGGGATATCTGACAGTTTTGTCCTTGAGAAGAATGAAAGTGTGAACGTGTGAATATATGTAGAGTATTCTGGTACTGGGTGTTTCATTCAGGCTCCTCCGGATCCAAAATGACCCTAAAAAAGTTAAAACACAGACAGAAAATGAATGAATGAATGAATGAATGAATGACTGGATAGATGGAACTCTGAACAGATAAAAATAAATAATCAAACAGATTTCCATTTTCCTTGTGTCAAATGAAGCTTGTAGGTGAAAGTGACAGTTGTGGGATTGACTATGAGAGTTTTCTGTCACCACCGGTTTTATGTATTATGCAGGCGTGAGCGTGTGTACAAGAGGTATTGAGATATCTGTCACAGCTGATTACAGTGACGGTGACAGGACAGCCATCAGTGCTAAAAAATCACAGTTGTTAACTTGGGAGTGAGAGAGAAAAACACACAGGGAGAGACTTTTTACACGCCTTAAATGCACTGACTTAGCATATTTATACTATAAGCCTTTAATATTCCTAAAACCATCAAGTACTCTGTAGCTTCACATGCACAACATGTCCAAACACAACATAAAATCCACAGAAGAAGAATATTCATATGCAAATAGTTCCTCTCAACCTAAACTTCAATAGTGTTTCTGCAATAAGACATCAAATCGCCGATTAATGGATCCAAATTCAGTGTGAGGACTGGTCATATTAAAGCTCACATATGCAGGATCAAAGAAGATCCTCTTATGAATATCTTACGAACAACTGCTGACATATGGGGGTTATAATAACCCAGTTTACTGTAGCTTACCAAACTTTAAAAAATAGACTTTAAAGCCATTTGAACATTTCAAATTAAATGAAAGGACCCTCGTACTAGATTAGAATAGTCCTAACAGCTGTATTGTGTAACATGCCATGCACGGAATTGCACAGAAGCCAAACATTTGAGGATTGCATCAAGGTCAGTATTTTATTCTTCATCATAATCCAAACTGCCAATTAAACGAATGAAAATTCAATAAACAGCACATTAAATGTCATGCAGATGTTCCAAAATACAAGGATAATAATATGTTATTTCTGTAGCTGATGTTGCTGTACAATGTGTTTACTTCTCTAATCAGAAGGTCTGGATTCATTTCCTGTAACAGCACAGGATATAAGGTTTGTATTAATGTGCCCTGTCTTCTCTGTAGAAATAGCTCATGATCACGGATTATCAAACATAAACATGTTTTCTTCTGAAAGAGTATGTAATATTTATGGAAGTTGTCTAGAGGTGTCAGTGCTTTGTAAAAGTCAGACCTAAGAAGTGCAGAGAACCTGATCTGCATTAGGAAGGGCAACTATGAATATGCATATGATTACTATGAATATGTGGTGATGAAATATGACCTTGTTAATGCACACTCAATTTTCCAAGGATTCTTTGTGAATTCCTGAATTTCTCCAAAAGAGGGGTGTGGTAGCTTAGTGGTTAAGGCATTAAACTACTGACCGGAAGGTTGTGAGTTTGACCCTTAACCCTCAGTTGTATGAAATGAGATAAATTGTAAGTTGCTCTAGATAAGGGCATCTGCCAAATGCCGTAAATGTGATTAACTACAGTACAGTATGAATGTTACAAGCCATCAGTTAGGTACATGTCATTGAAAATAGAGTGCAGATGCATTGGGGAAAGATAGAAGCAAAAGACCTGCAAGACATCCTCGGCTTGCTAACAAAAATTGATGTTTCATCAAAGAATTTAGCACCATCTTCCTGACCTCCCTGCTAAAACAGAAACCTAACCTTGAAGCAAATCAAGCAATCAACACCTTAAAACAGAGGCTCGTATCCATTCCAATCCATTGCCACTTACAGTATATCTTCAATTTATTATATATGGGAATGCCCCTGAAAGCCATACCACCAGGTGACTGAAGGTGAATCACCCACCGTTTGGAGAGCAAGGGCACCCCTGCATACTGTGTCAAGACACTCCTCAACTCCAAATGATGGGGTAACATCATGGGATGGTGGTCGCACAAGTGTTTAAGGCTCTGTGTTGTTGATTGGAAGATCATGGTTTAAGCCCAAGCACCGTCATCACTGTTGGGGCCTTGAGCAAGACCCTCAACTCCCCCTGCTCTAGGGGTGCTGGATCATGATTGACCCTACACTCTGTCCCCAACCCCCAAGGATGGGATATGCGAAGAAAGAATTTCTCTATGCAGTAATCTATATGAGACAAATAAAGGCTAATTACTTACTTCCCTGTGCACTGGAAAGGTTTGTGGATTCCTGTCCTAGATCATTCACCGGCCACTGATTACCTGAGAGGACATCCTGACCATCCAGCCCCTAGAAAAAGAGGGAGACCCCATCATAGGGAAAGTTTGGCTTAGGGAACTGCTTACCTGTGGGGACTTTAACATCTGTAAACTTCAAATTTAGCTTGTTTGTTTCCAAGAAAATGCACATGGAGATTTCAATGCAAAGCCTTGCAGTGTGGCAGGCATTCTTGTGAGATATATGTTGGATTGTTATTCTGTGTATGACCTTGCCTTGCTTTGTCAATGCTTCTTCCTTGCCCTTTAGATTTTGATGAAATTTCTGATTACTTGTACTTTGTATTGTCACTCAGACTTATCTGCGTACCGACATATCTCTAGAACCGACCATGACATGCAATAAGAACAATTATTTCAATTAAGATTGCGATATTTCATTTTTTATATTCGCATCTGGTGGCCATTAAATGGAAAAGTAACAGTTCACTGCCGGCACAAGTTGTAATTTTGAGAGCTTGGGGATTTTTTTGTACAGAATATCTGGTACTCCCTGTTGTGTCCAGCCTAGAGCATTAGGACACTAATCTTAGTGATTGCAAAGGTTTCATGCTTCAGTGTTCTCTTCATCTTTTGAAAGCCCACTAGTTCCCAATCTCCAGTCTATTCCTCTGGAGTAACAGAACCTCTACAGATCTATTCAGTGAGTCAAAAGCCATTTCATGAGCTACACTTACCATGTGAGTGCTTCATTGAGCTTCTATCTGAAGCCACAATGGATTTAAACTTTTGCCATGGAGAAATATAGCAGGTGACCTCCAAGACCGTTCAGAAGCTTTCAGATCACAGGGTTGCCCTTGACACAAAAACACAACAATCTGGATTAATGGAGTGAAGAAAAAAAAATGCATGTTCCATTGTTCTTTGAAAGCGAGATAGGTCTTTAGCTGTCTACTTTTAACAGATTTATTGTTTGCATCTTTTTTACTGTTTGAATATAGCAGGGAATTTTCTTGTCATGGATGATTTGTTGGGGATTGCACAGATAAGTGTAGGGAAGGTGACTGTATGTGACAGGGTTTGATCAGATGATAAGTCAGTGGGAAAGAGGGATAAAGATTAGTCTATATAATCACCAACTTTATTACTGAAGCCAACTCTTCAATAATAAGGCGGTGTAATAAAAATGTAGAATAGTTCACATGCATGCTTACTTGTTCACTTACGAGCTCTGATACTTGCATGTCAGCATGGTGGCTTCCTAATTATTTTGTGGCAGATTGTTAACAACTAAGAGTGCCTGGCTAATTAAACATGTCAACTAGGAAGTTCTCAGCAGGAACATATGAAACGGAACCAAAACAAAACCTGTTGTTACCTGAATCGAGTAACCTAATTATTGTCATGCTGTGAAACTTACTCTGAACTCTCAGAACAAGGACGGAGACAACGTTAATACACCTGAAAACACTTAATGTATTAGCATCTTTATCACATATCAGCTTTTTAACTTTTGGCAGCCAGAGTCCTTTCTATTAAAAATAAATAAATAAATAAATAAATAAATAAATAAATAAATAAATAAATAAATAAATAAAAATTATTATTATTATTATTATTATTATTATTATTATTATTATTATTATTATTATTATAAAAACCACCAAAGTACAGATTTCATTTACAAAATTACATTTAAATATTTAATTTCTGAAAATTCAAAACACATTTATTACAAATCAGTATATTAAACCTTTAAATATAAGATAGAAGGTTAGATCATTGATAGGATTAAACCCAGTCTATTCAAGTGACCAGACAAATAGACTCCTGACACTAAAAATTCATGTAATAACCCTGATAAAAGGAAACCTAATGGTGCGTCAGATAGCAGTAGACTGGTTTCCGGTTCGATCTGGAACTTTTGTTACTGCCTGCTCTGGGTTTTGCATGATCTCCCCAAGTTCATGTGGGTCTCCTCTAGGTTCTTTGATTCCTCCCACCTCTCAAAAGTAGATTACCTATGCTAAATTGCCCCTAGATATTAACAAATGTGTGTGTTTGTGTGCAAGGTGCCCTGGGATGAACTGGTGTTCTAGAGTGTAATCTAATGTTCTCTGGAAAGGCTCTGAATCCACCCCAACCCTCTTAACTCCTTTAGCTTTTACAATTCATTGTCAGGTCCAGCTATTTCTCCTTCTTGTAACTAAATACCTTTCCTATGAGTTTCAAAGTTGCTTAGTAATTGAAAGCAGTTACAAAGTAATATGCTTTGAATGAGTAAACTGAATCTTCAAGGGATTCATTTTAAATATTATCATTATAATATTGAACAATGCAATCTCTGAAACAAAACAGAAAAGTTCCATCATATTTTAAGGCATTTGGAATCTATTTACTTTAGTTCTGTATTCTATCTATCCATCCATCTGTTTTTTTGTACTCTTATCCTGTACTCTTATACCAGGGGACTCGGGGCACAAGGCGGAGGATACCTTGGACAGGCTGTGATCACACACACACACACACACACACACACACTACAGACAATTAAGAAACACCTATCAGCCTATCATATATTAGCCTCCTGGTGTTCCAGAGGCAGAATCCCATGCTCTCACCTCTGCGGCCCAGGTTCTATTCCTGTGCAGGGCATTAACCCAGCCACTGAAGAGTTAACTCTCAGTCCTGGTCCCAAGCCCGGATTAAATGGGAGGGCATCTGGCATAAAACCTGTGCCAAATCCAAACATGCGGACCAAATGATCTACTTTGGCGACCCCGGACAGGGAGCAGCCACAAGAACAACAACAATCAGCCTACCATGGGGGAGGAAACCTGAGAATCTGATCCATGGAAGAAGTGGTTGGGGGTTGGGGATTACTTGCCATGGTGCTGATACCTAGGCCCTAAGGTGTAAAAATAAATAAATAAGTAAATAAAAAAATTCTTATAGCTAATTAAATAGGAAATTTAATAGGCTTAAATAATCCTGTTACTTTTTCATTATCTGTTTTGTGCCATTTTATGTCATTTCTAGCATAAATGTTTTTATCAGTCAATTTTTTTTACTATACATTATATTGTATTTTAACAATAATAATATGATAAAAGAGTACCTGGTGTACTTAGAGTGTTTAGTACTTACTGTAGTGTACTTCTGTGTTGACTCCCATAGGTTTCTGTGTTTTATGTAGCAACATGGTCCTGGAGGAACGTTGTTTTATTTTACCGTGTACTGCACCAGCTGTATGTAGTAGAAATGACAATAAACGCTTCTTGACTTGACTTAATATTCTGTGCTCCATTTCGTCTAACCATTAAAGTATGACATATTAAAAAAGAAATAAAAATAAATTGGTATTCAATATATTATCAGCTAGGAAAAATGCTCCAGTGTCACAGATTTTGGATCACAGATCCAGGATTTGTTCCTCAATGAATCTGGATGAAACTCACATGGATTTTTTTCCCCCCAATATTCAGCTGTCCAGTCTTACTTAAAGCAGCATCAGATTGTTTTTCTTGGCTGGAAGGTGTGGATACTAATTTAATCCTGATTTGCTCCTGATCCACTTTAACACACGTCTGACATGTTTTGTGTTATGAGATGATTTTCTGCTCATCATGAGTGTAAACAGTGTTTTTTTTTTTTACAGCAGTTATATGAGCCATAGAGCAGCTAGTTTATCCAGAAATCAATCTATAGCATGACTTATGATGTAAACTACACAGTTCATTTTAAAATAAAATGTATTTTCTTTAAAGGTTTATGTTTTTTTCACGGTATGTTTTATTAGTAGAAGCAGATTGTGTTTCAGTAAACGATGTAGTTTCAGCAAACGAAACAAAGAACTATATATAAGAGAAAGAGAGAGAGAGAGAGAGAGAGAGAGAGAGAGAGAGAGAGAGAGAGAGAGAAGAAAAGAGCTGAGGTCAAATGAGAAAGCATGAGACTGACACAAAGCAAGGAACGAGACATTAGAAAAGCTGGGCAAAAGACAGAAGGGAAATGATAATTGACAGACTGGTAGGTAGACATCTGCCTCCTTTAATCACTCTCCCTATCATTATCCTGATGAAAGGAAAAAAATCTCTTTCACTAACACCAAGTGAAAGTAAGCTAATGAAAGTTGTCCTTGGGTTTCTTGAGTGAGATGATGGCACAGGTAGATTAGTTTTTGTGAGGAAGAAACAGTGGAACTCCTGTAGCATAGGTGCCTGCACACACACACACACACACAGAAATCAAGAGAGATCAGTTGGCATGTTACTCACCAGCTGCAGTGTGTTTTAATGGAGGAAATGGAGGTTAAATCACCTCAAAAGCATTTATTTATTAAGTTTTCTTGCTCAGATTCTGCACACACACACAGACACACACGTGAGCAAATCCAGAAAGATATCCATATCAGCTGACATCTTAGAAATCCCGCCAATCATCAGCGATGTGGTTTAATTGAGGAAATGGAGGCTTTCAACCTTAAAGGCATTTACAAGATCTGTAGCTCAGGTTGCATGCACGTGAACATACACACACACACACACACATGCACATACAGCCTCCATCTCACATATTAACAAAAAAGTAACTCAAAATAGCTAAGAAAAATACTCTGTAATAACAAACTGTGCACTCGAACACATATGCTTTAATATTCACCATAACATACTGCTTGTCGCACTATAAATAGGCTCTAACACCCACTCTGCACACACAAAAACAGAGGCTTTATCTCTCTCGGTCTCACACACACACACACTTCTATTTCTTTTTAATTCTTGGACTCAAGGTGACATGTGATATTGAAAGCTGTGTAAAGGCTATGTAGACAGGATATCACACACACTCTCACACACACACAGTGCAAGGCTGATTTCAGAGGTTAACCCTTATGTATGATGTGCATTCAACAAGCAACTAGAAATACCTATAGAGCTGAATGAATCTGCACACAACTTAGAACTTGCCCTTCCTTTCTCTCCATCTGCATTTCTGGCCTCTCTCTCCAGGTTTCACATTTCATTTCACAACCTTCCTCCTCTTGCTTGTACTGTCACAAGCAAGTGGCATTTTGACTGTTTAACATTCACTGCTAAAGCAAGGTATTAAAAACAGCCAGAAATAGCTTAAGACTTAAACAAATGCTTTTATATAAGAGGGCTCTGTCCTGCCTTCTGTCAGTCCCCATGTAATGCTACACGATATAATATCAATAAGCTAGTATTCTGAAAATTACCAGTTAAACTAGTGAACCATATGGTAGCATTATTTTGGATTGAACCCTAATCAGCGTTAAGGATTGTGCAATTTTACTTTATTTAGAAATAAACAAAAAACCTTAATAGAAGAGTTGGAAATTTTTCTAAATTACTGCAGATTTGATTAGAAATACTGCAGCCAAAGCCTGTTTCCTTTCACGTGCATTGAACTTGAGTATAAAGTAACTACATATGTGTCTTCCACCGGTAGGAGTTTGATAGAAGAATCCTGGGCTTACAATTTTACTTGTTCAAGTACTTTTCTGTAAAATAAATAAATAAATAAAAATAGAATAATAAAAAAGTACAATATAATAATAATAGTAATAATAATAATAATAATAATAATAATAAGCAACAAAATCAAGCATTTTTGTTCACACCAAATCCTGGAAGGTTTTATAAGTTCCTTCTTTTGTTTTGCCTGCTTGTTCATTTCTTTCTTGCACTCTAAAGTTACTGTAAATAGTTGACTGTGTAGTGAAAGTGTTAGCTAGTTTGCATGGTGAGCTGGATGACTGATATCTATTTTTGGGTGTTACCTGCTGAAATGAGATAGGGCAGGGGCTGGCAGACTGACCCAGCAAAGCATTTTAGTGGACCGAACTGTGTACTTAAAAAAGAAAAATACTGTAAAACTGATAAACATATTTAAAAACTGACCATCGTTCACTGAACCAGTGCAGCTTCTGTAGTCGATCGGCTTTTGCGGTCAATCGGGTATATACAGTTCACTGGACCAGAGACTATAAGGCTATAGGACTCAAGCTTTGGTCAGAAAAGGGGAACGTTTTTAATGATTTTTTGTAGATTTCCACGACAAAAATAGAACATTTAAAGGAGTGGGTAGTTATTCTCCTCACATCAAATGCAAACAGCTGCATCTTATCTGGTTGTAGTTTATAGCACCAGTCAAAAGTGTTAACATGAAGCACCACGGAAACAAAACAGAGCGACATTGCATTGTGTTTGAATGTGTAGAATGATCAAGCATTAAAAGGGAAACTGTTGTTTGCTTACAAGGAACGTGAAAAAACATCTAGAGAAGAGATAATATTTTTAATATTATATTATTAATCATCTTGTAAAAGTATCTACTTTTTATTATTATAATATAAAAAACAAATCTAATATTTTAAGCTTTATTTATTTATTTTTTATTCTTTCAGCAGATAATTTTTTTCGAAAAATTAATGTTAAAAAATGCTTATTTCAAGCTGATGTCTAGTAATAGGTTTATTTGTCTTCATTTGATTTTTCCACAGGAAAAAGAGAGATCATTTGACTATATTCACGATGTTTTACGGATCTAATGTAGTCTCAGGAAGTTTTTCCTTACTTGATCACTTTAAATGTAAAATGTATCATTTCGATCCTGAATCGATTTATTTTTGTAAAGCTGCTTTGCGTCAACATTCCTCGCTAAAGGTGCTATACAAATAAAAATGGAATTGAATATTCTAGCTGGCTAAAATGAAATATAACTGGGTATATATATAGCTGGATATCTTTTTCTTTCCTATCCAGCAATGTCTTGGCCTCTTCTCCAACACATTCTTTGATCATCTTTGACTCAGTGAAAGCCTCAGTGTAGGATAATGGATTATTTAAAGCCAATTTTTTTTTTTTGGCTAAGTTCATTTGAACTGATTATGTTTAATTTCATAGAGGTTACATCATTTTAGCAAATTTTGACTGACCTCACAGAGCAAACCCTGACTGAAAGTTTTTAGCTCTGAAGCTAGTGTCTGCTCTGTGACTGGCGAAAAATCCCAAATAGAGAATCTGCTACAGAAGATGAGAGGGTTCATGTGTTGAGTCGCTGAAATACAGGCAGTTTTTTATTCACATGGTTACTGGCTCTGTTACAATATTTTATCAGGTGCTCACTCCAACTCCAAATCCATGTAAATGTCAAAGAAACCCCCACTATCAGAAAGAGAGAGAGAGAGAGAGAGATCATGTGGCAGCATGTATATAGTGGATTCATGGCATGAGCAAACTGCAAACTCAGTACATATGATAATGAGAGTGACATCAACCAGTATTGAGTATTTTATTAATCCATAACCAGTTAACTAAAATATTTCTCCTATCTCTGTTAAAATGGATTGAAGCATTTAACATTCATTAATCCCACTGCCTCTATCACTTCTGTCTCATTACAGGGGTTTTTTTTCCTCACATTTCGGAGACAGAAAGTTGAACAGCTGCATGATAAATATACAGTGAAAGCTGTGATGAAAGTGAAAAAAGATCCACTTGAGAGTGAAACTGAATTTTTAACTTCTGAACCTTTTGTGCAATTTTCTGATGGCACTAATGAGCAGCTTCATAAGACTAATGTTATATTCTAAACACATCATGACAGATGTCATAGGCTTTCTCACCATTTCAGTGCTGAGTACACGGACTGGGAAAAGACAGCAAAAGACATCTATCTATCTATCTATCTATCTATCTATCTATCTATCTATCTATCTATCTATCTATCTATCTATCTATCTATCTATGATATAAAAATGCCATATTTTTGTTATGTGACTCAAGTGACATTCACACATGACACTGAAAGCTGTGTAAAGTCTCTGACAAGCACATATGTAGATATGTACAAACACACACATACACACACACACACACACACACACTGCAAGACGGATTCCATCTTTTAATCCTCAAGTATGATGTGCAATCACAATGAGGAACTAGAAATACCTTGTGCAGTACACACACACACACACATTATGTGTATACATTGCACAACCCCGTTTGCTTCCAGCTGCAGAGGTATTTCTACTTCCTCGCTGATCCAATATACATTTATAGTATAATCAGCACAGGTTCTCCCTGAACTACTTGCTGATCTACCCCTCGGCCACCGTTGGGGTAACCATGGACACTCGACTGCCCTTGTTTTCAACCCTTTTCTCCACACCACCTCATAGCTGCACTCCCTCCACTGGGCTTCCCTTAGCTTCAGATTTAAAACATTGGTGCTTGCCAATAAAACCAAAAACCTTTTACCTCACACACCCTGTACTGTACCACACTTGCTCCGATCCTGCACCGCTAGACTGCTCCCAACATTTCTCAGGGTACAAGGAAGGTATGCATCAAGACTCTTCTCTGTTCTAGCACCGAGGAGGTGAAATGAACTTCCCATTGATGTCAGAACAGCCGAGTCACTGGCTGTCTTCAAACGCCTGGTGAAGATCTACCTCTTCACTTTTTCTTGTTTGTTTAAAAAAAAAAGTCTGTGTGTGTGTAATTCCAACAGAGTTTTAGACTCATAGTATTTTTAGTCTGCTAGCATTTATTGCCAGTAGCAATGTATTCACTGATAGAGACTTCAAAGCACTTTATATGTCGCTCTGGATAAGGGCATCTGCCAAATGCTGTTAATGTAAACATATATATATATATATATATATATATATATATATATATATATATATATATATATAAAGCATTCCCAAAGTTTGATGGAACTTCAGCTACTTTTTTCAGACACCTTTAGTACACATTATAGTATGTAGCAGATGTTATGTGATGCTGCTGTGTGTTCTGTTTCTAGCTAAAAGTCGTGTTGAATTACAGCCATGATTGTGGAGCCTGAAACACACACACACATACACACACACACACAAACAAATTTAGAAAATTTTGAATATTAAATCAATGGAAATTATTCTGATCGTATATATGAAATGTCACTTGACTTCGACATAATTGCATGCAGTTTGTGCTCCTCTTCTCATCTCATCTCTCTCTCTCTCTCTCTCTGTCTCTCTCTCTCTCTCTCTCGCTTTCTTCTAATCGGCCCATGAATGGGACTCACTCTTGCTTAGACTCCGATAAAGGAGTCATCATTTAGCTGGAGACAAAAAAGCTGCAGTCATTTTCCTGCTCAACAGAGCATGATCCTATTTGTGTGTGTGTGTGTGTGTGTGTGTGTGTGACAGTGTAATTGTGTAAATGTGGAGAAATCTGAAGGCATCGTGTATTGAATTTGTACACAGTCGTTAAAGCTATAAAGCTCGGGTAGATGTCAGAGCAGAAACTGTAGGATCCTGTGGTGTCCACATTGTGTGTGTATGTGTGTGTGTGTGTGTGTGTGTATGTATGTGGGAATGGTTTTGTCCTTAATGAGTGTTTAACTTTGCTCCAGCCAAAGCGGATGCAGATTTGGAAGTGTGTGGGTGAGGAACAGCTGGGAGGAGTGTGATATGTGTCTGGCTCTCTGTCGAGAGATGTGTGCATGGTATAAAATTCAACATGAGCTGGATGTGTTGTGTGACAGCTGTGACACACCAAGTCAACGCTGAAAAAGAACTAGTGCTAAGCGAGGTGGAAGTGAGCATCATCTTAATCTTTTGTGGAAAGACACACTTAATTGGTTGACATCCAACACATTTATTGTTCTGCGCCTACATGAGCTCATGTGCAGCTGTGTGTGAATGTGATCCATAACTGAGTCCAGATGTTGAATGATATATAAGTGATTGAAGTTGTTAAAACAGATAGGAAATGAATGATTAGATCTTTTAGATCTACAGTATAGAGTGTAGGATTGTGAAATTGTGTTTGTGTTTTTGTCCAACTTTGTGGGAACAGTTTGGGGATGACCCCTTCCTGTTCCAACATGACTGCACACCAGTGCACAAAGCAAGGTCCATAAAGACATGGATGAGCGAGTTTGGTGTGGAGGAACTTGACTGGCCTGCACAGAGCCCTGACCTCAACCCGATAGAACACCTTTGGGATGAATTAGAGAGGATACTGCAAGCCAGGCCAAATCTGGGATGTCTGCCTCTACATACACAAATTTAATATGGAATTGCCCCACCCTTTGCAGCTACACTACCAGTCAAAAGTTTGGACACACCTTTTAATTCAATGTTTTTTGTTTAGGGATTTATTTTCTACATTCTAGAACAATACTGGAGATTTCTAAACTATGAAATAACACACATGGACTTAAGTAATCCATATTACCATAATGACAACAAAAAACAGTCAGTTGTTATTTTAAGACATGAAGGTCAGGTGTTCTGGAATAGTTCTTGCAAGAACAGTATTGTCAAGTGCATTTGCAAAACCCATCAAGCACCATGATGAAACTGGCTCACATGAAGACCATCCCAGTAAAGCAAGACCAAAACTTACCTCTGCTGCAGAGGAGAAGTTCATTTAGAGTTACCAGCCTCAGAAATCACCAATTAACAGCACCTCAGATTAGAGCCGTTATGAAGGCTTTACAGAGCATCAGTAGCAGACATATCTCAATATCAACTGTTCAAAGGACATTATTGTGTATTTCGGCCGCCTTCAGCATTGTTTTACAATGTAGAAAGAAATAAACATCAGGAAAGGCCATGGAATTAGAAGGTGTGTCCAAACTTTTGACTGGTAGTGTATAACAGCTTCAACTCTTCTGGGAAGGCTTTCCACAAGGTTTAAGTGTGTTAATGGGAATTTTTGACCGTTCCTCTAGAAACGCATTTGTGAGGTCAGACACTGATGTTGGACGAGAAGGTCTGGCTCCACTCTAATTCACTGTCCAAAATGTCTTGGTATGCTAAAGCATTAAGAGTTACTTTCACTGGAACTAAGGGGCCAAGTCCAACCCCTGAAAAACAACAACTCTATTCAATGATTTGGAGGGGTGTCCCAACACTTTTGGCAATATAGTGTATGTATATATATATGTGTTAAGCTCTAGTCCTCCTTGTTGTTCTTGTACTCTTGTTACTCTACTGTACTCTATAAAAAGACATGTGCATGTGCTCTATCTAGAAAAGCAGCAGAAGTGCTTTAATAGCGAAAATCCCATATAAATAACACATTGTTTTATTTTCTTTATTTAAGCCTCTGTTCTTGTGCCATGTGTAGAAGGTTGTTATGATTTTATCTGTTTGGCAAGCCTGGACATAGGATGCAAAATCAATTAGAGAAAGATGCTTTTTTGCCCTGCTCAAATGTTGGACATCATGAGGTGTTAAAATTCATGAAGGGCTACACAATCAGCTAAAATGAAGCACATATTATGAGATAAAAGATAATTTGTTTTTGTCACTCAATACTGCAGAAACCACATTTTACACCTGACATGGACCTATGCAGTTCAACTTGGCAGCCATTGTGATAGATGAATCTTTTGGTGATTCCCAATACTGTCATCAACTGCCTCAATCCTTATAGAGTGAATAGAAGGTATATAAATGCTGAATGTGTCAGGTTTGGATACCTCTGGGAACAGAATCAAATCCAAATGCAGATAAGGGTTTTATTAACAAAATAACAAAACAAACAGATATGGGAAAACACTAGGAATTAAACTAGCAACAGAACACAGAAATACAAAGCCGGATCCAGGGAAACAGAAAATCATAAAGCCAAAAAAAGAGAAACAAACAAAGAAACAAAAAAAAAAGAACAGAAACAAACAAACAAATAAACAGCAAATAGAAACAAACAAAAAAACAGTGAACAGAAACAAAAAGGCAGACAGAAATAAACAAACAAAAAACAGAACAGAAACAAAAAAGAGCAAACAGAAATGAACAAAAAAAACAGTAAACAGAAACAAAGAAACAAAAAAAAAAACAGAAGAGAAACAAAAAAGTGAACAGAAACAAAAAAGCAAACAGAAACAAAAAAACAGAAGAGAAACAAAAATGCAAACAGAAACAAAAAATAGTAAACAGAAACAAAAAGGAACAGATAACAGAAACAAAAAAAAGCAAACAGAAACAAAAAAAACCAGAACAGAAACAAAAAGAAACAGAAAACAGAAAAAGAAAAGAAAAAAACAGCAAAAAGAAATCAGCAAAAAAAATCTGAAAACTGAAACAAAAAAAATTAGAGAACAGAAGCCAAAAAAAACCCCTGAACAGAACCCCCCACCCCCCAACAAACAGAACAGAACAGAAACAACAACAAAAAAAAGATGTCTCGTCCAATCAGAAGTAAGAATTCCATTCGCAAACTATACCTACCTTTTCTTGTTTGTCTAAATTATCATTGTGTTTTTGAATTTGTTATTTTCTTTTCAGATTTTTCTGCCATCTGTTTCACTTCTGCTACATATCTCAGTGTATTTCAATAAGATTGGGACTATACTTTTAACTTACTGTTTATATTTATTTTTAATTCTTATATTTTATTTTACTTTGATTGTACTGTGAGCAACTGTAACTTAGCAATTTCCCTAAAGGGAACAATACAATATTCTGATACTGATTATGCCTTTGATTTATGTCCAAACCGTTGCTTCCCACTTACACTTACAAGCCCAAGGTGAAGTGGTCGGGCTAGTCTTAGCTAATGTAAACTAGCATTATTTTAGTTAGCTAACTCTATCTGTGAGCAAATCTAAAAATATATAAATACCAAACTTAGTATACCAATCATGTCTAAAACAGATGAATGCATCATGTTAATATTTTAATGTGCATACTACAGTCGTATATGTATATATTGTAGTATATGTCATGGCAGTTTAATGTTTACTCTTCTATTAGCATTTAGATACAAATTTTCTCCGAAAGCTGGCTTCTGGTAAGACGATGCAATAGATTTTTTTTTTTTTAATGTAGTAAATTTATCCCTGAAATTTCTCAGTCCCAAAAGACAGTTAATCAGAGACAACCCTATTCACAGTGTCCTGAATCAGTATTCTGCTGTGTTAACCAGCCCGGATGAAATGTCTTCAATATTATCAGAGAGTCACAAAGGCCAATGCTTTGCTTGACAGATTACAGCAAAGGGAAAGCTGTCTTGGGGCTCCTTTTTTGGCACCTGAGGTAACAGAATGGTGAAGTAGGATACTATTAACACGAACACAAACAGTTGCAGAGATGAATAATGCTGTAGGATGTGTCAGAACCACATACCAATACAGACAAAAACAGATTAGCACATAAAGTTTATAGGAGGAAATGGTTGACTTCTTGGGGATTAAGATCATTGAAATGTCATGTTTTTGGATCAACAACTGCCAAAAAATATCACCAGAGAGGAAAACATGTCAGGAAATTACAGTCCCTTAGTTTTAAAAGTGCTTGGAACTCTGTACATGCAGTTCTCAGGAAGGTTTAATGAACAGGATTAGCGACATTAGCATGTGTCTATTAGCACAAATTAAATCCAACTGAGTGTAGCAATGGCAGAGAGACAGCTGAGAGATTTGGTCGACATTCTATTAGTGAATTGGCAGTGGCTTTTCTTGTCAAAGTTCAACCATGAACTTGGCTGCAGTGAACTTGGCTACCCTGTGAACCCCACCATACTGCACTCCCATGCCACTCATAACTATACACATCACATCCTCTCATAATGAAAAACTAGCAAATTCTCGGCATTTTTTTTTCTGTCTTCTCAACCAATCATGTATAGCTGACAAGCTGTTTTCGGACCTCCAGAGCAAGTTCCAGTGCAGGATTGGGCTACTATTGCATTCATTCATTTGTTGGATTGTCTCACTATGAGATCTTTGTTGAAACTGCTGCATGTGACAATTCACAATCATTTAAAAAGATATTCTTTTTCATATGTTAGGCTCAAGTTCCTGTTAACAGAGAGAAATTATTAGGAAGAGAAATTATCTATAATCACACTCTCTGGTGTCACCCTGATGAGGATGGGTTCCCTTCTGAGTCTGGCGTCTGGCTCCTCTCAAGGTTTCTTACTTTTGTCACCTCCAGGAGTTTTTCCTTGTCATCATCACTTCTGGCTTGCTCATTAGGAACAAATCTAGCTATTTCAGCAGACTATGACTTCTGTAAAACTACTTTGTGACAAAATCCACTGTTAAAAGCAGTGTATAAATGAAATTGAAATTGAATATTGGTTAATTAAAGTTACTTTGATGGACCATTAGGATAGCTAGAACTGAATAATCAGAATTTGGTAAAAAAAAATCAGAAGCTTGTAAAGCATCAAAACATGATTTCATCCTGTATTCCCCATGTATCTAGAAGTGCTGTCTTGACCTTCTTTATTGGTGCCTCTGTGTGTCTCTCAGGAAATTATGACACAGCCTTGAGAATGGTCGAGAGTTTGTTCTGCTTATTGCTCTAATGACATGTCACTGCTGGGTAGGCACGCATGTCTGCTGAGGTCCACATATTGGGTGTTTTATGACTCCTGCCATTGTTTTGGTTTAATTCTGGATTCCTCCGTTGTCTTAAGGTGATTTCTTCTTGGAAGCGTATAATTAGTCACAACGATTCTGAGAATCTCATCTTCCATAATAGAAAATGGATGTTTTTTTTTTATGAAATTGTGAAATATGCTCGTGTAGTTGAACAATATTATTAAATTTAACTATATTAGTATGTAGAAAAAATGTTAAGCAGATAGATAGACAGACAGAAAGACAGACAGGTAAATAGATGGATGGATGGATGGATGGATGGATGGATGGATGGATAGATGGATTTATGAGTGGATGTATGGATAGTTGAACAATAACATAATAAAACATAACTATACTAGCATGTAGAAACAAAATGTTGAGTAGATAGATTGACAAACAGACAGACAGACAGAAACACAGACAGACAGGTGAATAGATGGATGGATTGATGGATGGATGGATGGATGGATGGATGGATGGATGGATGAGTGGATTTATGGGTGGATAGATGGATGGAGGGATGGATGGGTGGATGGATGGGTGGATGGATGGATGGATGGATAAAATCCATAAAGACATGTGGCATTATAAAAAATATACCATATGTACAGTAGAGCATCTTCCAAAACCAGATGTTGTGCTGGTACTCGAAAGCTCAGGATTTGAATGAATTTGAACGATGGCGTCACCACAGTGTTGTTGTATTACTTCAAAAATAAGACAGATGTTGCTTTTCTTCAACCTGTTTAAAGAGTTGCCCTACTACATACCTGGTTCTGTTTAAACTCTTTTCATTTCATCAATGTCAGTATGAGCAAAAAAGTATAATATCCTCATATTTTTTCCCCTTAAAAATATATACAAGCTTTTTTTGGATCGCTTTTGAAGTTTGTACACATGACGTGTAGTGAACATCAACAACCATAAGCCCCGTCCAAATAAAGTAAAAGAACAAGAGGTACAAGTTGATAGTGTGTATATGTAACCCCATCTGTTCTTTCACAGCCATGTTGAGCTCATTAAAAGCAGTGCAGAGAGTTTACTGGAATACAATAGAAACACCACAGCAAAAAAACGTATATCTTTCCAGTCACATCATTCACCTCAGCAGTAAAAGCTCAACTGATATATAATAATTAACATATCATTATTATTATTATTATTATTATTATTATTATTATTATTATTATTATTATTATTATTATTACCACTTCATTATTTTTTATATTTATTTATTTATTTATTTATTTATTTATTTATTGCACTTATTTTTTTCAATGAAATTTAAATGACATTACACAAACAGATAATAATAATATTTTAGCATGAAATGTAGTAGGAAACATTACAACAAATAAAATAATCCAAATAAAAAAGTTTATTTTATCTACTTATCTATTTATCTAGCTATTGATCAAGATTTAAGCTTTTATTTAATGAGAAACAGATAAGAGAGAAGCTTATCAAATCAAGTTTAATACACAATCATAAAGCTTTATCTCCAATCGAACAGTGTTTTAAGTACCTTGATATGTAGCCCGTGTCGAGTAAATATTGATTACAGTACTCTAAATTTTAATGCTTTGCTGACCAGAAAGTCAAAACAGCTCCAGGAACGAACCGTAAAATGCCAAAGCCACAAACTTTCTTCCCTCAGGTTATCCACCTTTTGTCTGCTCCGGTTATTATGAATTAATCCTCTTCTGTCTGATTTCTCCGGAAGCAGTGAAGCAAGCAAAGCCTTTTTCACCTTGACTTCTCGAAGTAAGAAAATAAACAAGTCCTAAACTAATACAACACAGCATTATGAAATTACACTGGTGATTTAAAGGATAAAAAATAACGACCATAATTTTTCCAAGTAAATTACAAGTTTGCTGTATTTATGCCACACAGGTTTGTCTTTATGCTTTCTATGCTTTAAGGCCAGAGGTAAAACAAAAGAAATATACATATGGTACAGGTTTGGTTCTGGGGCATGCATCTTGGTCAAATACACCAGATAACAGCCAAATACGACCCTCATGTGCATGCTATCTTGGCAGAGATTGTCTTTTAATTAGTTAATATTAGCTGGCTGTGTATTTTCTCATTTCTTCTCTGTCCATTTATGCATCGCTGACCTTGTTCTTTGGGATCAGAACACCACAAAGCCACCAGACTCAGAGTCAGCCAGCAGCTAGCACCAAGTAAATACAAATTCTTTTGCTTTGATCCTCAGTCTAATGTACAAGCAGGGTCCCGACTCTCCACAGGGTATCGTGCGACTCTGAGGCTATTGGCAAGTAGTCGGCTAAATTTAGCTAGCTAGCTAAAAAAACAGCAGAGTACAAAAGACATATTAGAAGAAGATGGCCAGCTTCAAGGTTACCAAAATGCCATGACAGCAAAAAAAAAAAGATTACAGCAATGCCAACTGTCTCCCTAGATAGTTGCTCTATCTGTCTCTCTCTTTCTCGCCCACAGATACAGAACAGCAGTGACATGATGACGCTGCAGTTTCTAATGCATCTACATCAAGTCTTACTTATATTGTTTTCTATCTCAATTACGAAATCAATATTGGAGTCATGGGGGGGGGCATAGACAGAAAAAGAATAAAAGAGATTAGCATTCCACAAATTTTATAACATGACCTTCCCTACCTTTATACCACACACACACACATTTCTGACCACATGATTTGGTTTTGGATTCTGCATGGCACTTAATCTGGACCCAAGTCTGATTCCGGATCTACATCTGAACCTCGGGCTTGTATTACCCGAGTCAGAATCTAAGTTTAGTTTGAGACTAGAGGTACGTCCCAAATTGCATATTTTTTCACTATTCCAGTAGTATAAACAGTGAGTAGTTATTCCAAGAAGAAGAAGTGCACTTCAAGTACCCTTCATGGATCATGCACTTATTTGACCAAAAAAATAAATAGAATATTATAATAGTAGAATATTAGACACTTAAAACTTACAGCTTTGCTTACATTGAGGAAAAGGGGCGGGGCTACCAGGCGCTGATGAACACTCTGGTGGACAAGCTATCTTACAATTGTCTTTGAAAATGAGTTCACATTGTGTGTTTTCTTTTCATTCATTATATTCTGCTAAAGCTAGCATCACTTTTCACGCATTTGACACCATTTGCCATCGACTGGGTAACGGGTTACACTTTTGGTTAGCAAAAAAACGTTGAAATGCTCCATTTGAGACAATATGACCCTTCTATAATCCATTCACTAGGGTTAGAAGAGGACATAGTGCATAGTGTGTAGTACAGTACATAATTTGGAAAAAGAGTCTGAACCCCAGTTTTAATTTCTGTCTGAATGCTAAGCATAAGCTGACACTGAACAAAGAGGGCTTTGCTGTTAAAATTAAGTCACTGACTCTGAAACCTGCCTAATGTGTCCTGGGAAATGTGTTAAATGTTGAGAGTAGTTTGTATCTGCAGCATGTTTGGGTTGGAGAGTGAGGGTGGTCTCATCTTCTCCAGGAGATTATGAGTCGAAAGAGAGAGAGAGAGAGATATTCATTAGTTCTCAGCTTTGATAACAAGAGTAGCATTCTTTGTCTTCTCCCAATGAGCAACTCTTTTGTGCCGCCTTGATTGAGCTGCCAGCTGGGGTTGTTCTGAATAATCATCAGTCTCTAACAGCAGGTTATCAGACCTGGCCTGCTTGCCTCAGGCACACATTTATTTGTTATTGTGAAAGCTGTCAAGTGCACACTATGGTGTTTTCTGGACTTGCTGCTGATATTCCGACACTGCCGTGATGTCTTTCTGCATGGTTGGGCATCTCCATTTTTTTAATTTGGAACAAAAGCAACATTTAATCACCGTTTCGGTTTTTTTTTCTCCCTCTCTTTTAAAGCTGAACCGAACAAAGATCATCAGTAGGTGATGGAGGGAGTGCGGCATTATAATCGTTCTCATCCTGGTTTCTTTAGAAATCACAACGATGGTGCAAGAAAAGTAGTCTAATTATCAGAGTTTTACTTCATTCTGAATATGGTCTGCATGACATTTTTACTTTGTCCTTGTACATGCATCCTGGATCACTATTCCAATGACTGGACCACTGTTTAACACATTATCACCCTATGAGTCCAAATCAAAAAATAGTAATGAATTAATAAGAATTTTTATTCCTGACTGGCAGTGCAATTCATTTTAATGATTCATTTCTTTCCAACAAATTGGCTTAAGTAAAATGATACAAGGTTAATAAAATAAACTCTGTTTTATTGGGAGTTTTTTAAGCCCCATATGGATCCAGATTGGGGAAAATCATAATTTATACAGTTGTATGCAAAAGTTACAAAATATTCAAAAATAAAAATAAAAAAAACAAGTAAAAAATAAATGAAAAAATAAATAAATAAAATAAAATAATAATTTGCAACACTGCACAGTAGAATGGTGCGCAGTTACTCCTGCCTTAGGTAAACGTTCCTGAAGGTCCTTACTGGTCATTTGTTTTTTACAGTTTATTCTGGAATATTTTTAGGTCGGTCGTTCAGATCCTGCCTTGACATCCCCTGTTTCTCTTAACTGGTTTTTCTTAATGCCATTTGGAACAGTGGAAATTGTGAGCTTAAAGCACTTTGATATCCTCTTATTGCCATCTGCTGCTTTGTAGACATCGATTAATTTCATTTCCAGATCCTCAGTCAGCTGCTTAGAAGCCCCCATGCCTGTTGAGTCAGAGATTTTATTATGCTCTGGAACTGTTATACTTAATGACAATTCTTGACCTGCCAAAGAATTTCTAATGAGTCAATTAAGGTCTAATGAGTGCATTAAGTTCTGGAAGGGTGGCCAAACTTTTGCACATTGCACAATTACCATGCTTTTTTTAAAAAAAGATCATCAGTATAATGTAAGATAATAATATCTCCATGCAGAGGTACTTCTTTTTATCTCAAATCAATACAAAAAAGATTGGCAAACTTTTATATCCACATTCATTCCCACTGCAAATCTTGTGTTCCACCAAAACCCACACCTCAAAGTGATGAATTCACTGTCATGGTTATGGAAGCGGTTTGAGACGATCTGTGCTTTGTGACACACTGGATTACTCTCATGCCAGGAGCATTATTCATTTATTATTTATTATAAGCAAGAATTCTTTTTGCAGTTAACAAGCTAACATTATCGAACAAAAATCTGTGCCAAGTAAATTAGATCTGGAAAATTGGATGTCTTTATTGAGCTAAATACAAATTTCCATATTATTGATGAACACAGTGCTAAGCATTAGCCTGCTAGTCACCTCTCCTCAGCCCTCAGCTACACTGTCATATTAGGAATTTAGGAGGTTTCTACTGGGAAAAGTAAAGGGAGGGGGAGCACAGTGAGGGGGTGGGGTTTATGATTGAAGAGGATATGCAAGATATATTCACTTCAGCTGGTGTTACAATCAGCCTTTATGTGTAAAATAATTCACATTACGTAAATGACATGGTTGTATGAATAGGAAATTTTCAGACATATCCACTGTACAATGTTCTATCAGGAAAATTCTACTGGGGGTCTGCTGGTGATGCCCCTGGGGTAAACTGTGTTAATAAAGGATGCAGTAATAATACTCATATGTGCTGAGGCATTCAGTGGCATGCAGTATTGAACACCCAAGTGTCAAGAAAACACATCATTACATCACCACCATCACCACTATCCTGAACTGTTTGTTACCAGGCAGGTCCATGAATTCATGACCCTACTATCTGCATGTCAAGGTAGATAATAGGTAGTGTGGAAGCTTAGTGGTTAAGGCATTGGACTATTTGTGAGGTCCACCAAGCTGCCTCTGTTGGGCCCTTAAGATAAATTATAAGTTGCTCTTGGATAAGGGTGTCTGCCCAATGGCAGAAATGTAAATGTAATATCAGACCACATAATGTTCTTCCATTCTTCAACTGGTGGCCACACCCACTGTAGCCTTTAGATTCCTGTTTTAACTTGGCAGGACAGTGGTCTTCTACTGATGTGGTTTGCAGTAGTGTCCATTTTGAGATGCTTTTCTCCTCACCACATTTGCTAAGAGTGGTTATTAAGATTTTTTGTACATGTACAGATAATAAATATCAAAAAAAAGGTACAGTTTTCTTAGGTAAAGAAGCAGATCTGGAAGGTTCATAAGGATGTTTGGATGCTGTCACCTTATTACACTTGCAAGTCGCTCAGGTTTGCTTGCTGACTGTGAAGTGGTTGGACACTTTATGTCCCAGGAAGCCATCATGTCTGTCACCTTCTGACTCTCCCTTTTAGTTATTCTGTCTCTCTTCTCTCTCTCTCTCTCTCTCTCTCTGTCTTTCTAGCTGTACATGCCTCTGCCATGCTCCCAGACTTCTGAGTTCCCCATGTGACCGCTTCTTCTTACCGAACCTACCTGATCCATCCTGACGCAATCTCTGGTTGAAGTCTCATCACTTGGTGGTGCACACTGCTTCTGGGGATAGATCTGTGTGGTCAGCCCGTGACCCATGGGACTAGGACTGCCATGGATAGAACCACTCGGATACTTCGAAATGCCGTTATGTCAATCAGCTTTGTGAATTCATCAGTGAACATTGGCAAGAAGGAATCAGTGTTAAGTCTATAATGAAATCAGAAATTATGCTGACCTATTAACTCCTCAGGAGTCTCACAGTTCTACCTGACTGTGAACTGTTGTAGAAAGGACATTAGTTACATTTACATTATTTACTGTAATGTGTCACCCAAATGAGTATGGGTTCTGAGCCTGGTTCCTCTCAAGATTTCTTCCTCATATCATGTCAGGGAGTTTTTCCTTGCCTCCATTGCCTCAGGCTTGCTAATTAGTAATAAATATTAGAAAAAAAAACAGTATCTTAATTTTAAACTTTATGTTTTATGTTCTTCCATTTCTATACTTCTGTAAAGCTTTGAGACAATGTCCACTGGTGAAAGCACTGTACAAATAAATTGAATTGAATCTGTCTGTTGCTAAAAACAATTTGAATGAAAGAATGTTTCATGATCAAATTAACTCAAAGGACCATGGCCATTTGTAACATGGTGTGGGTTCAGTTGTAACATTTTAATTAGTAGGTCTGTGGCAGATAAACACTTTCTGAGAACTTTATTAGGAACACCTGTACACCTACTCATGCATGCAAATATTTAATCAACCAGTGCAGTGTACAAAATCATACAGATGTGAGCCAGCAGCTTTGGATAGCACTCGCATCAAACATCAGAATTTGGGAAAAAAGTATGATTTCTGTGATTTTGAGCATGTCAGGGTTGTTGGTGCCATATGGGCTGGTTTGATTTTTTCTATAATTGCTGATCTCTTGGGATTTTCACACACCACAATCTCTAAAGTTTAAACAAAATGATTTGAAAACCATCAAGTGAGTGACAGGTCTGATGGTGGAAAATGCTGTGTTGATGAGAGAGGTAAGAAGAAACTGGCCAGATTGGATCAAAACAACAAGAAGGATACAGTAAATCAAATATTCAGTCTTTAAAACTGCTGTGATGAACATCAACAACAACAAAAGTCTCACAACAAATGAAACATCAAACCGTAGGGTGCAGGGGCTACAATAGCAGGAGACCACATTATATTTCACTACTGTAAGCCCCAAACAGGAATCTGAGGCTAGAGGCTAGAGGCAGAGACTCACTAAAACTAGACAGTTAGAAAAGATTAGAAAAATAATCTCCTGTCTCTAGAGATTGTTGTGTCTGAAAAGCACAGGAGATCATCAGTTTCTCAATCACCCAACCCAGCCCATCTGGTGTCCACAACCATGCCATGGTCAAAGTCACTGAGATCACACAGTTGAATGAGTGTGAAAGTGTTTAGTTGTTGTTTAGCTTCTCTAATGCAAAAATATCCCTTATGTACTAGTTGCACAATGTTTGCTGATGTGCTCTGGTCACTGAGCTTAGTCTTGAAGAAAACCATTTTGAAGTAAATGAATTTCTTTTACGTTTTGTTAAATACTTCAGTTCTTGGATTGACAACACTGTTACAACTAA
The DNA here is from genome assembly GCF_019097595.1 of Hemibagrus wyckioides. Lineage (NCBI taxonomy): Eukaryota > Metazoa > Chordata > Actinopteri > Siluriformes > Bagridae > Hemibagrus > Hemibagrus wyckioides. Next base: position 8,273,788 of record NC_080727.1, read on the forward strand.
CCCTACACTGTCAGCCATCTTGAATCTGACATGCTGGCTAACCAATCAGGTGAAATCAACTGTGAGTTATTTGGAATGCAAAACGAATCCTTATTTCAAAAATTATGAATTATTCCAATGTGAAACATGATGTTTTTGTATCCTATTTCTGAATCGGATGATACATTCTTTGTGGGCAAGCAGAGGACACTACTGGGCATGTACAGGGTGTAGCTTGTTGCTGATTGTGTCATGAAGCAGATTTGGATGCAAATGCAGGGTGAAATTTATTTACAACAGGACCTAAACACTCACCCAATGCAGGCAGAGAGAAAAGTGTAAAGGCAGCCCTAAAAACAACAGGGAGCAAAGGAACAAAAAACAGTCACGGAAAGAGGAATATTTAAAAGGCACAGGAAAAATATCAGGACATGCACAAGAGCACAGGTGGAATATCCTAAACGCAAGCAAAAACACGGGTTGAATAGGCATGGGTCGAACAAGATCACAACAAGAATATCCAAGGCAATCTGGGTCAAAAATCCAAAAGTCAAACTAAGTACAAAAACCGGAAAACACATAACTCTGGAAGAATTAAATAAGAAACACTGAGAATGACACTGAGATCGTCAGGCGTGTTGAAATGTTACACAGATTGAAGCAATCAGTGGAGTTAAAACTGACCTCTGTTACAACTGACCCCACTCTCGCTCTCATCTGACAGAGTAAGAATTATAACAAGAGACAATAACATAAAAGCTGCTCTAATTATTCACTTTCTACATACATAATCAGCTACTTTCCATTTATCAGCCTGACATTTAACTTCATGTTCTTTTCTCTTTTAAACCTATTTGCATCTGCCACTAATTATTATTAAATGCAATAATTTAATTTTCCGTCCTAATCTTTAGACACAACAATAACAGCTTATGGGTTTATCATTTCATTTGATTGACATATATATACACCCATTTAAGCCATCCAAACGCTGATTTAATTTAGCCCTGGCTATAATTAAATTTTTGTCTACATGTTAATGTAAATTAAGAAGATCATGACGTTTCTTTCCGCTTGCTGTTTAAAAAAGAAGAAGAAGAAGAAGAAGAAGAAGAAGAAAAACACAGCCTCTTTATTTCACACTTGTTTTGTTTTACTTCTCTAAGTCTAAAGTGTTCCATAAAGATCCTATTAACATTCATTTAATAATTTTCTTAAATGCGTAAGGTTTCATTATATCCTTTATGGTACTCTATTGAAATAAGATTGAAAGCTTCCCTTTGGATCTAAGTGCACTATTTCCTAGACATATTAGTCTTTTCATTAGCGAATCTTTCATTATACGCTAAGTATGCCACACATCTTATCAATATTTTTTCTCACACAGGTCTATTTTGTTTCTATCATTCAAATCAGAGAGGTATTGATACTGTTCTCAATCAATATTCATCAGACCTGACCATCTCAACTTTTTCTCTACATTTTTTCCTCCATATTGATTCACATTTATTTGCATTTGTTTTATCTGCATTTACTCTATTTGGATTTTTTATAGGTGAAAATGGAAGGTTTATACATTAAAATGATTATTTAATTAAAGTAATCAAGATAAAGAGATGGAGGGGGGCATTTATGAGTTGAATTGAAACCACAGAGTCAATCAAAGATATGGCTTAGATATGGCTTAAATCTTGAAATAAAAGAGAGTCTAAAGTTAAAGCATTTGGCAAATAATAAATATATCTACTGAAAATAGAGATTGAATCCCAGTAACTGACAAATGGACCTGGAAATTGCAGAAAGTCCTGGAGTTCCAGAAATTGCATGTGTGCCATCACTCCACATGTTTATGCAGGCAAGAAAATGCCAGTTGTGGCCAACATCTGGACCATATCAACTTTGTTATCTGAGATCCACTGCTTCTAATTTCGCTGTGCCACACTGCTTTATCACGTCACAGCCGATTGTGACCGTAGTGTTAGATATCATTGTTTATCATGGCCCTGAACTTCTCTGTCCAATTCCCTGAGGCACATGTGAAACAACACTTATAAACATTCACTGGTCAGTCACTGTGTCTACCGACTGCAGTCTTGTCTCAGTTATAGCTGAAACGAAGAAATCTAATTATGTTAATCATAAATGTTTACATTGAAGTTTTTAAACACAAGCTGTACAACATCCCTACCCCCCCCCACCCAAAAAAAAGATCTCTTCTCCAACACTACACTTAATTAAATTCTTATTCATGTGTGTGTGTGTGTGTGTGTGTGTGTGTGGTACTTAAATGCTTAAAAGTAATTAGTGAAAATTTATGCAATGCACACACACACTCACACACACATACACTCATCTTTAAATTAGAACCTGTGATCTGCCTCTAATAGGCTCCACTTGAACAAGTTTGATTCTCTAACATAACACCACACTCTTCTACCCAGAAACGATATACCTGAAATAACTACATCAGTGTTAGTTAAAAAATAGCAAAAATAAATAAATTGATTATAGTTGATTAATACCATGGTGATTAATTAACACATGTTAATCATAGAATTCTTAGAAATTATCTTGTGTGAACCTCACTCTCTCAGCACTACAGCATTCTCTCTCAAGCTGTTGATTTAAAACATTAGCACAGTCAAGTGACAACAGAAGGAAAAGTCTAAGGTCAACTAAAAAGAGAATGTAGGAATGAAGAATGTGCAGGTGATTTTATTTATGTTGGTTGTTCACAGTGTTGTAGAGTGGAAATAAAAAGGTTATAGAATTGTGAAATGGAAATGTATAATATCTTGAATATTTAATATTTAAGCTTGTGCACAATTTGTTATGGCAAATGTGTCATATGGGCCATTTGAACTTGCTTTGTCCAAAAAAAAAGAAGCTATTTTCCTCTTCTATCGTAGCACACGATCAGATGATACTGCGGTGGATTTGATCTATAATGGATCATAAAGTTTTGTGCAAACTTGTGAAGTCCATGCCAGCACGAATGCGCACAAAGGGGACGGGCCAAATGCTAAGAAATTGAATTTCATGTCAATATTTCAAAGATCCAACTTTTCACTCAAGTTGTGGTCAGTAGCCTTGTGAAAATATCTTAAAGGCTTACAGTAAGAAACTTGGACAGGATTCTAATTAGAATTTCTTTAATATTTTGGAATCATTCTTATAAGATTCTATAGGAGCTATCTTGAACATCCTGTACTTTAATGCAATCCATATGGGTTCTTATTCAGGTCTGAAGGTCTATTAATCATATTAACCCGATTAATATGTTATATGTGTGTATTTATGTTCATTAGTATTTGGTACATCTTCTTTGTGTGCACTAGAGCTGGCATGGACTCCACAAGTTTGATCCATTTCAGATGAAATCTAAACAGGTATAAACACATGCTTCAATAAATTAGGCATAAGGAAAATCAGAGCTTTTTTACAAAGCAGTTCACATGGTCAAATTTACATATAAAGTATTTATAATAACTAAAAAATAAAGTATTAATTAATAAAGTACTCCCTACTCTAAATATACTAATCAGCCATAACATTAAATAGCATAAAAATTTGGCTGATATTTATATATGATTAAATACTATCATTATTATTATTATTAGTAGTAGTAGTAGTAGTAGTAGTAGTATTTAATAATAATACACACATTTAATAGATTACTCTAAATGTTAAAGAAAGTCTTTTAGGATTTCCTCCCAAATCAGTCGCTGTCATTTCCAATAAATTTCCAATAAACAAAAGTTATTTACAATAAAAAATAAGATTCTGTGATAGAATTTTCTTTTGGGTTCACTTTCTGAGAATAAGTCCGGTTCACACTGTCTGCCACTCCAAGCCAATATATCAGAGAAAAGTAGTGCCAAAAGAACCACACAGAGTCGGGGTTCAAGTCGCAATGCCTTCCAGAGTTTATTGAGACAGACAGGCAGTATTTATACAAACCAAAGATGTGGTCTTTGTCATTATCTTCTGTATGTGAAATATCCATGGGTAACAAAAGGCTTTAATAATGGACATCAGAGATGTTAACTGAGGTGGTGGCAGATATCTCTACAGGTGAGCTGATGACAGAGTGTCTGTGTGTAACAATGGGACAGAGAGAGAGAATCAAATGCCACTTTAATATATTCAGGCAGGCAGAAGGAAAAACATAAATCAGTCAACAGGTAAACTAGGCAGGCAGGCAAAACGTAAGTCAGGCAAAAGGTAAAGTAGGCAGGCAGGCAGGCAGATGTAACAGAATCATGCACCTACGGCACATGAGCCTCACAGTCTTAATACTCGCCGCTGACGCTGGTGAGTGAGAACTTTAAATAGCCGCCGGGAGATTGGGTGCAGGTGGCGCGATCAATAATCAGGTGACTGAGAGCGAGGAAGTGCTGCTGGGGCCGGCATGGAGGAGGTGGAGGTCCCACATAGAGAGCCAGACTCGATCCCCCAGCTGATAGTGCGGTGTCTCTCATCAGTGTGCGTCAGCTTGGCTCTTTTGTCGGTGAATCACACAGCGCAGGTGGACGTGCACCCTCTCACTCTCTCTGAACCAGTGGTCGACTGATGGTACTTGGGACGGCTCGCTCAACCATGGAAACAGAGGCAGCTGGTAACCGAGCATGCACTGGAAAGGGGTGAGTCCCGTGGCTTCTTGGCATAGCGAGTTCTGTGCATACTCGGCCCAGGGAAGATATTTGATCCATTCGTGCTGGTGGTTACAGCAGTAAGCTCGAAGATAGTGCCCCACTTCTTGCACTTTGCAAGTACTGTACTTATCCGGAGGACAGACTCACTGATACACCCAGTTGTTTAAAGAACCCGCGCCACACTCGGGACACCAGCTGGGGCCCTCTGTCAGACACGATGTCTTTGGGGATGCCAAAGTGTCTGAAGACATGGTTAAAGAGAGCCTCAGCCGTTTCCATGGCCATGTGCAGGCCCTTGAGGGGTATCAGTTTGCAGGCTTTTGAGAATCGATCGACCACGATGAGAATGGTGGTGAAGCCGTCCGACATGGGCAGATCAGTTGCGAAGTCAATCCCCAGGTGGGACCAGGGTCGGTGGGGAATCGGAAGGGGCATGAGCTTACCCTCCAGCAGAAGACGTGGTGTAGAAATAACAGCACAGACGGGGCATCCTTTCACGAATTGGAGCACTTCCTTAGTCATGTTTGGCTAAGGACCAATATTTCTCCTGGATGAGTGAGAGGGTTCGTTGACTGCCTGGATGTCCAGGCCCGGAGATGAGTGCACTGAGTCCAGAAGGGCAGCAAAGTCGGAACATAGATTTTCCCTTCTGGACCTCCCGGCGGAGCAGGCTCTTCCATAGTGACGGCACGGGTGTCCTCGTCAATAGCCCAGAGGAGCGGACAGACGAAGAGATTTGGAGGGAGGATGGGCTCGCGTTCTTCCGGTAGGGGATCTGGTGCGTGCATCCGGGAAGGTTGGTAGGTGACTGAACTGGAAGCGAGTGAAGAATAGCGCCCAGTGAGCTTAGGGTTCAGCCGTTTCACTTCCCTGAGGTACTGGAGGTTTTTATGGTCAGTAATTACCTCGAAGGGATGGACAGCTTCCTCCAACCAATGCCGCCACTCCTCCAAAGCCAGCTTGATGGCTAGTAGCTCCCGGTTGCCGATGTCATAGTTTTGCTCTGCCGGGGTTAGCTTTTTGGAAAAGAAAGCGCACGGACGGAGCACTGGGGGCTCACCTCCCCATTGGGACAGCACTGCTCCTACTCCTACAGCCGAAGCGTCTACCTCCACCACAAAAGGTCGGCTGGGATCGGGATGCAGCAGGGTAGGTCCGGAGCAGAAGGCGTCTTTCAGCTTCTGGAAGGCTTCGACCGCCGAAGTCATCCAGTGCAGCACTTTTGGTTGATTGCGCAACAGAGTTGAGAGGCGCAGTGTGTTTGCTGTAGCCTGCTATGAAGCGGCATTAAAAGTTCGCAAACCCCAGGAAGCGTTGAAGATCCTTGATGGTTTGGTGTTGCGGCCAGTTCTTCACCACTTCCACTTTGGACTGGTCCATCTTGATGCCCTCCGAGGAGATGACGTAGCTGAGGAATTGAATGACAGGCTGATGGAACTAACACTTCTCAAGTTTCAGGTAGAGGTGGTGACGGCAGAGACGCTCGAGTACCTGCCGGATGTGGCAAACATGCTCCAACCGGTTCGAGGAGTAGATTAAGATGTCATTGATATATATATACGATGACGAACCAGTGGAGCATGTCCGGGAGAATTTCGTTCATGAAATTTTGAAACACCGACAGGGCATTGAGAGTCCATACGGCATGACGCGGTACTCGTAGTGTACCAATGGTGTGATGAATGCCGTCTTCCACTCATCACCTCGCCGAATACGGATCAGATTGTAGATGAGCTTATAAGTCGAGCTTGGTGAAGATGTGAGCTCCACGTAGTTCTTCGAGGGCAGCTGGGACCAGTGGTAGGGGGTAGGCGAACTTCACCGTTTGCGCGTTTAGACTCCGATAGTCGATGCACGGTCAAAGGCCACCGTCCTTTTTGGCTACAAAGAAGAAGTTGGAAGCCACTGGGGAAGTGGATGGGCATATGAATCCCTGGTGGAGCACCTCCTGAATGTAATCCTCTATTGCCTTTTGCTCTGGGATGGACAGAGGGTAAATACGACCCTTGGGCAGTTTAGCGTCGGGCAGAAGATCCACCACACAGTCCCATGACCGGTCTGGGGGCAGTTTCGTTGCTGCAGCCTTGCTAAACATGTCCTGGTAGCCCCTACACTCTCCTGGGAGTTTCACTTCGGTGTGCTGTGACGGGCTTTCGATGCTCGTTGACCCTGGAGGGCAGTTTTGGGAGCCGGGATAGGAAGAGCTTTAATACAGGCATGAAGACAGTGATTGCTCCATTGGGTGATACTTCCTGTGCTCCAACAGTTGTTGGGCTGGTGCAGCGCCAGCCAGGGGCGTTCCAGGACAACATCCACTCTGGACTCCTCCAGCACTAGGAGAGAGAGCGTCTCTTCGTGCAGGCAGCCAATGCAGAGAGTCAGTTCGCAGGTTAACCACTGCACCAGTCCATGACCCAGCTGCTTTCCTTGGATCGTGGTGATCTGGTAGTGTGTCGGGCTTCTCAGGCATGGTATATGGCAGGTGGCTAGGAGGTGGGATGAGATGAAGTTCCCCAACACGCCCGAATCGAATAGCACAGTCACTGGGTAGTGGTGAGAACCATGAGTTAGTATAGCATCATGATACCGGGGATTGCATATGACAGAACTGAGTTGGAGCGTACTCACCGCTGGGCACAGGGGCTGGACTGGTCTGGAGTGAGTGGCCCGACTCTCCGCAGTAGATGCACAAACCTTGTCGGAGGCAGCGTTCACGTTCATCACATGACAGGTGGTTTTCCTCCGTCAAGATAGGCTTCTGTGCTGGGGAGTCCTCACAGGGTGAGGTATTGGGGTTGTCACTCTAATCCACGATGATCGCGGCCAGGTGTTGGGAAACGCTCTGGATGAAGATGGATGAGCTGGCTCCGAAGACTCCCTTGAAGTGGGTTAGGAAGGTGTCTAAGGAGTCAAGTGCCGGGCTCTTTGATGCCCACAGTGATTCCGCCCAGCGCCGCACGTCTCCGGTCAGCAGCGAAAGAATGAAACTGGTGGGGAAGAGCATCAAAGTACAACTGGCATTGGATCATATATGTGGATATTCCGATACCTCACCCGCATACGCCATCGGTACAGCCATGGGGCATGCATGAATAGCCGTAGAACAAACTGCCTCACATAGGGAAGCCGCCCATCTAGCCATCAGGAGCCGGTGCAGGAGGTGTGCCAGGTTGCGTCATGGAGGTAGGATTTCCTCTTTTCTTTCCTTTAGGGGCGAGTATTCTGTAACAATGGGACTCAGGAGACAGAGAGAGAGATTTGAATGCCACTTTAATATATTCAGGCAGGCAGAAGGCAAAACGTAAATCAGTCAACAGGTAAACTAGGCAGGCAGGCAAAACGTAAGTCAGGCAAAAGGTAAAGTAGGCAGGCAGGCAGACGTAACAGAATCACGCACCTACGGCACATAAGCCTAACAGTCTTAATACTCGCCGCTGACGCTGGCGAGTGAGGGCTTTAAATAGCCACCGGGAGTTTGGGTGCAGGTGGTGCGATCAATAATCAGGTGACTGAGAGCGAGGAAGTGCTGCTGGGGCCGGCATGCTCGTTACACTGTGCTCAATACATTACTTATTCAATTGAAACAAAAGATTCCTTGGGTTTAAACAAAGTATATCTTGGTCATGAGATAAAACCATATAAAAAAGAAAGCAAGAAATCAGCACATAGCATGCCAAGATATATTCAAAATATATCATTCGGCATATTAAATCAAATCATACAGGATAAACCTTTCCAATAAAATTGTTTGGATTTCATTTGTAATAATAAAAATTGTTTTCATTTACAACAGAATGCAAAATAGAAATATTTTCACTATTGCTCATAGACTTTTAGACCCCACTGTATCTGCATCTAAATAGTTGACTTTAATGATTGATATTTTCTTGAATGTGTTGATTTGCTGATTACTTACTTGTCTCATCCATCACAACAGCAGTGTAGTGCTGTGGGTCAAAAGATGTGCTAGCTGACAGACGCCTCTGCTGTTTGGCTGGTGGTGAGAACAGACTGAATCATAGACATAATTGGAAAGCAATGCTGACTAACCCTATGTTCGCACTAGCAGGCGACAAGTCACTTGCTCATGTCGCTCGTAGTTTGTCTCTCGTGCGTGTTGCGACCATTTCTGTTGCTGCTTGTGGGTGTGCGTTGGCAAGTTTGTCGAAAATGAATGGAAAATGAGAAGCTTTTCACTCAGTAGTGTGAACATAAGGTAAAAGCACTTTCCCACTTAACACTGTTCGCCAACACACTGCAATAGCAAATCAGTTCTGTTTGTTTTCTTTTATAGTTGATGAAAACCTACTGTTCCAAGAAACAGGACATAAAAAATAAACACTCATGCATTCTTAACCCTGTGTGTGAGAGTCACTACCTCCTAACCTCCAGAAACACCGCCTACTAATGTCAGAAAGTGTTATAAGTTAGCTTGTTTCCTATTTTAATGATTTGTTTGGTTTGTTCCTTTTCTATTACTTCTTGTCATTCTTAACCCCTGAGGGAGAAATAACCCACCATTACCATTGCATCTTCATCATAATTTTCTACAGATTGGCTGTCGAACTCCCAAAATAGTGGATTGAGTGAATAAGTAGTAAGCAATGAGTAAGTCAGAGCACTAGTGCACTAATTATTGACTTTAATACCGCATTTAGCGATGTCCAATTACATTCGGTTGCTGTTGTTAATGGGATTTGTTCTGAGCATATGGTTGGAGGGATGATGGGGTCCCTGAGGACAGAGCTTTATAAATAATCGGAACTGGAAAACACAGACACACACACAAAAACACACTCTCACCCTGGAAGACATAGACTGTAGCGGAAAGAAGATGCATTTTGCAAACCATAGTTGCTATTTAAGGAGAACGTGCGAGTGAGAAGGAAAATGTAAGCAGAGAGGCGGCTCTGCTGGGAAGTGACAAAGGGAAATTATTTACCTTTCTTTTTTTTTTTCTTTTTTTTAAATTTTGCATTGAACTCACATTCCAGTCCCTCCGGGATTTCATGAGTGTAAAATGAGAGCAGATTTTCTTCAGATTTGGGCCGAGATGTGTCGTGTGACATCATCACAACGCAAATTCAGCCGGCTTCAATTCACATGCAAGACTATGCAGACTGTATCATAGAAAGGCATTATATATGTTTCTCCACGGGTAGTAGTTTAGAGCAGGGGTGTTCAATTTTATCCAGAAAGGGCCAGCGTGAGTGAAGATTTCATACCAACCAAGCAGAAGCCATACCTGAGTCTACTGAAAGTCAAGATCAGTGCATTAAACAGGTGGAATCAGGTGTGGCTTTTGCTTGATTGGAATGAAACCTGCACGAAAACCATTGTGAATAAGATTGGTGACCCCCTGGTTTAGAAAAAGAATCCTTTGCTTGCAATTTCACCAATTTAAGCAGTTTATTTATTTATTTATTTATTTATTTGGAAATAAAGCACTATGCAAGATGCATCACAAATTTTGAGAAAAGAGATGCTGCAAATTCGAAATATTTTGGCCACAACAATCACCAAAAAACTGATAAAAAATCCGAATATTTGCACAAATACCACATAAAGCAAGCACAGAGTGTCCAGCAGTCCTGTAACCGCTCCGAATAATGGAACCGTCAACTCAAATCATCACCCTCTACAGGCAAAAACGTCTGTCACCTCACACTGCACAGTGGTGCTTAATGACTCATTCTGGGCTTTAAGAATTTCATAAGTATTTCTGTTTTTACTTGCCTACTGGGGCAATATTGTCATAGAATTTGTTCCAAAAAAACCAAAAACGGTTCTTTTTTTTTTTTTTTAAAACAAACGTGTCTAAATGGTAATATCAAATCCATTTCTGCTCTCTGAGATGTGCTTGTTCATAAGCATTTGAATTTTGTAACTGTTATCTTCAACCACTAAATTTCCGTAACACTGGGAAAAACAGACTCTGAAAGTCAACAGAGTCCTGACAAATTTTATATCAGACTAGAAAATATAATAATTAATTTGTTACTGATTGAAAATGTCATTTCCATATCACCAGTGGAATGGAACGGCATTATATTGTTGTAAAGTGAGGCAACTATTGACATCAGAATTTGTGTCTGCTTAGAATACAGTATAAGTTTTAATATAAATCACAAATTACATTAAAAATATATTGAGTGGAGGCTTAGGAGGCTTGGCTGAGAGGCACCATGTTAGAGCAAAGGAAAGTAAAGCTGGTCACACACACACACACACACACACACACACGGAGACACTGAACCGAGCCGACAGTAATCCTCTACGGAGCTCACTTTCTAAATACTGCAAGGGAAAGGAGACAGAGCAAGAGAAGAAGCAGGAAGAGAGAGAGAGAGAACTAGAGAAAGGGGGATAACATGAAAGGGGGATAGCGAGGAAGAGAAGAGAAAGAGAAATTTGATGAAGATGTGAAGTGTTAATCACAATAAGTGTCACTCCTTGTCCTTTGTGTCTTCATTCAGAGTCAGTACTCAGGAAAGTGGGGTGTGGAGAGGGAAGCTGAGCATTTATTTACCCGTCTCCAAGTCGTGATTAATGAAGCACATATTCAGTCTCTGGAGTAGAAAAGGGATCGAGGGCTTTAGTCAATGCTTCACAGAGTTAATGAAGAATTAAGAGGGGCAATTCTGGAAAAATTAAGGAAAGGCATGTTTGTGATCCTGTTTATAGGCAATGAGTTTAGAAAAAGAAAGAGAGACTGTTCATGTAGCGTTAATAAGGAATGTTTTCCTGCATTTCCAAGTTCTCAAGTTCATGACCTTATTTAGTCTGGTTTCTGTGTTATGAGTATAGTTTTCTCCAGGATTGTTGTGTCTGTAAAAGTTAGACATGACTGTTTATTTTTCTCTAGCTTCCCAAGCATAAACTGTGCATCTACAATACCAGGATATGGTAGCTTAGTAGCTAAGGTGTCGGACTACTGATTGGAGGGTTGTGAATTCAAATCTCTAGCTTCCCAAGCATAAACTGTGCACCTGCTATACCGGGTTGTGAAAGCTATGTGGTTAAGGTGTTGGACGACTGATCGGAGGCTTGTGATCTCAAACCCCAGGTCCACACAAGCTGGGCCCTTAATCCTCAATTGCTCAGTTGTATAAAATGAGATAAATTGTAAGTCGCTCTGGATAAGGGTGTCTGTCAAATGCCAGAAATGTAAATGTAATGTAAATGGACTTGAGACTACCTGTAGGAGGTGGTGTAAGTTCGGTCGCACTGGAATGGTGTGAATGTGAACACAACTCGTACTCGGGTCCACACTCGTTTCAGGAAGTAAAGTAACCTGGGTGTGTGTTTTTCGATGATGACATCATTCGTTTTACAAAGATCGGGGCAGTTCATAATATTAGAAACAGTTCAAAAGATGTAGCAAACAATCTGAAAGATCGAGACAGGCACAGGTCGATGAGGGTACGGAGGCTTTCAAAACAGGTACAGGTACAGGTCAAAAAATCAGGCTGGATGAATGTCACAGACAAGTGAAATGCTTTAATAAACTGAAACAAATGTGCTTTTAAACAGTGCTAACAGGACATGCTGATTAAACATATGCAAACATAATCAGGATAGTGAGTGGGAATGGAGGAAATGCAGAGTTGCTGGGAATGTGAGCCCGGGGCGGCCATGTTCGTAAGCCGTGGTGAAACAGAGTCTAGGGCATATGATGAAGTGATAATAATAATAATAATAATAATAATAATAATAATAATAATAATAATAACAATAATAGCAACAACAACAACAACAACAACAACAATAATAATAATAATAATAATAATAATATATGCTCTGTGAGAAAAAAAATATGATGAGGAAAAAAATGTACATTTAAATTTTAAATATATTTGTACTATGTTCCATCGAATTTTTCATTTATTTATTTTATTTTTTTAATTAAATAAGTCCCTGGCTGCAAAAAGTTTGAGAACTTCTGCTCTACAGCTAACTACAGCAGTGACAATTTAAAAGTTTAGTTGTTGTTGTTCTTGAGAGAAACCCCAGTGTGTGCTCCAGTAAGTTTACACTGAATGTCTGCTTTGTATGAAAGATTTGAACTTTCTTGCTTCTCCTTGACCTTGTTTTTTTCCCCTTCTTCTTCTTCTTTTCTTCTTCTTCTTCTTCTTCTTCACGCATTGAGGTATTGGAATTCAGACAGGTGTGTATGTTTGTGTGTGACCTCAAGCTTCAGGAGCATGTTCATTCACACACACACACACACACAAACACACACACACACACACTAATGGAACATGATTGCTCCTGAGTCCTTGAATGATTCCCTTCAGTATAAGTCAAGAAATCTGAAGAAAAAAAAGATTTTTAATTGATGTGATGAATGATGTGATTCATAATTAAATGGCGCATAAGTGACGTGTCTGCTGCTTAGCACTTGAGTATCATAAACAACCTTCTATACAGTCAACATTAGTGCTGACTCGGTTCACATAGTGATATTGGTGGAAATAATAGCCATACTTATTTATTTATTTATTTATTTTTTTAAAGAAAATTACAGTAAGTACAAAATCTTACATTAACAATGGAAGGGGAAAGAGTTCAGTATCTGATTTTGTACACAGTGTCAGCGAAGTTAACTGTAGATTTGTGTTCATTTTGTCTTTTTTTCTTCTGTGATCTTAAATGTTTGTAGATTGTACTTTTAAATAAAAAAAAAAAAAAATGTGTGTAAAGAAACAATGTGATTTCACAACATCACGATCGGTTTAGGTGATTAGGCATAAAATATGCTTCTGTGACATAAACCAGTGCCATGGGGCTCTTTACCTTTGGTGTTTCAGGGCTCTTTCCTTACCTCATGATCCACTGAATAATAATAAGAAAAATCTGAACAAAAGCAGGCAATTTCAGCATTAAGTGCTTGGAACTCTAATAAGAGGGAAATGTTGCTGTATATTTTGTGGCAAAATGTCAGAAATTTGTAATTCTCTCTCTCTCTCTCTCTCTCTCTCTTTCTCTCTAAAGCTGCACAAATACAGGTTTTATGCATGGCTATGGTCACAAATATAAATGAAGTAGCATGCAGCATTATTATGTCATTATATTTGACAAAGGTCATGCTAAGGTCTTATTATTAACATAGAATGCTTTCATTGAACGTTATACCGTGTGTGTGTGTGTGTGAGAGAGAGAGAGAGAGAGAGAGAGAGAGAGAGAGAGAGAGAAACAAAGAGAGCGAGAAACAAAGAGAGAGAGAAACAGAGAGAGAGACAAAGAGAAATACAGAGAGCGAGACAGAGAGAGAAAGAGAGAGAAATACAGAGAGAGAGAGACAGAGAGAAACAGAGAGAGAGAGAGAGAGAAATACAGAGAGAAAGAGAGAGAGAGAGAGAGAGACAGAGAGAGAGACAAAGAGAAATACAGCGAGAGAGAGACAGAGAGAAACAGAGAGAGAGACAGAGAGAGAGAGAGAGAGAGAGAGACTCTGAATCTGTGTTTACCCACACAGGAGTGACAAAGTCATTTACAGCACTCTCGTTTTCATCTTCTTCTTTTTTTTAATTAACCAGGCTGTGTGTGTGTGTGTAAAGTGTCCTATAATTAAGTCAATTAATCAAGTGTGAGGCAGCATAAACTCTGGGCAGGGATGCCATCATTGTCCACTGAGAAATGAGAAGAGAGAGAATGAAAGAAGGTCGAAGAAAAATAGTGAGATAAGTGGGAAAAAGAGTAGAAGAAAGGGGGAGGGAGAGAAAGAAAGAGGGAAAAACTTAATGACTTTAAGTAAATAGACATAATTATAGATGTTCCAGAAATAAAATAAAAAAATATATATTCCTTTCACTTTTCACACCCACACACACCACTTACTCGACTCTTTCAAATATCTGTAACGCAATAGATTTCATTCCAATGATAACACATGCATATTTACATACATAATTGTATAACAACTTACATATCAGCTCAGTGGGTCCATTTCAGTCCTTATAAGTCCATATTTTTAGTACAGAATGGTGCAATTTTGCACAAGGAATATTTTTTTCTAGACACTTTGCTTCAATTTTTGCGTGAGGATTAGTTGTAGACTAAATTTCTCTGTTTTTTTCCATTTTAATTAAAACAAATAGCAAATTGCCCGTGCCAAGAGTCACAAAAAGGTTTTAATAATATCAGACGGTGTAGGGTAGAACGAGGGTTTTTTTTTCCTTAACACACACACACACACACACACACACACACACAGAGTAAGGTCACTGACTGTAAAGGATTGGATCTGAGCAATAAAAATAATCCTTATATTTATAAAAATTTTATGTGAACTAAAGTTGAAAATCGCTGTCTAAATACGTATTGACCCAACTGTGCATGCTGTATAATATGCCTAAACATTTAGCTTTTTTGGCATACCATTTAAATGTGAGGAAATAAATGTTTGTCTTCACAAAGCTTGCAAACTAACACCCATAATCTCTCGTCTCTGCCAAGATGCGAAATAAACAAAGGTTGGCAGCCGAATCTATGAGCTGCAGTTCGCACTGAAATAGAAAATTAATATTTATCTTATACTGAAAAATTGGCTATGTGACATATTTAGCAATGTAGTTCTAATTCAAGAGGTAAATAAAGACACCCCCACACACACACACTCCCCCCACACACACTTACACTTTGTATGGAGTTACTGCATTCGGAATTTTCCTTAAAAACTCGCCCTCCTGTGATATTGCTTAGCTTTCTTCCTCCTCTTCCTTTTCCCCATTTTATTAAAAGAACTGACTATAAGGGTTAATCAGGGTTAAATTGCTTTTTAGTGATAATGTGTGCAGGTTAATTTAAAGCATTGTAGAGCTGTGATAAGGTGAACCACTGACCATAATACGAATCCATAAAAACAAAAGCATGCTATAGATTTAATTCTTGAAGGTAGAATACAAATGCAGGCCGTTTATTGAGCATCACAAAAAAAGGTATAGCTCTTAAAAATGTGATCAAAATATGAGGAAAAGGAGGGATCAATAAAGGACTAGAGGATCAATCCAATACACAAATAATGGGGTACGAATGTGGTCAAGAGCAAAGAATATATTTAGTCTAGAAACCAGGTTCAGAGGAGCATAAAGGCAGGCTTGGTGAAGGTCATGAACGTGAAAGGAATGAACGTATACTTTGAGACTGAAACAAAGGGGGTTTTAACACTGCTCAACTAAACATAGATAAATGAACACAATTAGAATGATGGTGATTAGGAGCGTGAGTCTAAGGCAGTCATGTTTAAAGGCCACAGTGAAACGGAGTCTGTGACGTGAGAGGATGTGATGAATATTATTATTTATCTGTTTTTTAACAGATATTTGTAATTTACATCCATCACAGCAACCAAGCAAATGATCAAGAACAATTTATCAAAGCATAATGGTTATATACAGAATAGAAAATATCTACATATATATACACATATAGGAGTGTAAAATACACTGTTCTTTTTGATTTTCTTAACACTTCAAAATTTGCCAAAATATATTCAACTGAAATAAATAATAAAGTGTTCTTGGTAGAGGACTCGGATTCATAGCCCCTATTGTACACCAGTGTCTGAGTCATGCCTAATAAATAAATCAAATCTGTCCAGAATGTTTATCCTACGCAGACGTGTAATGAAAGGCAGCAAGCGTAGAACGTGAAGCTATTTCGTAATTGTACCTCGCGAAGATTAAACACATTCATTACAATGTAGTGTGTGTGGGTGTGTATGAGTACACACACAGCATGTGCATGTCATAGAGATGCTTGATTTTTTACTTTTTATGTTTCTGAATGCATCTTTGTCTATGGTAAGGACCAATCAATTGAAATCGATTGTAATAATCGATTTCAATTCCTGACTAAATTCAGTGGAATAATAAATAGGTATGTTGGTGGAAGAACATTTAGACCTTTATGGGCAGGTTCTTACAGGTACGATTTTCTGCATGATGAAATATTAGTATGTTTCTTTCAAAGAGGAAGATGTTGCTTTGAGGAGACAAGGCTGGGTCAGAAGTGTTTTTTACCATGAGCTTTAAGACTTTAAATCAATAGCCACACAACTGAATAAAATCTAAAGTATTTTTCAAAAATCATATTTTCCCATGAAAGCATACAACTAGCTTCAAGAAGAATCTGGAAAACATAACAACACCAGCATAATGCTAGTATAAAAGAGGAAGTATTACTTAATATCCACCCTGTGATGTCCTTCACACACTCTTTAAACTTTTTGAGTTGGGCTTATTGGTGCAACAGGAAAGTGTTCACTCTATCATTGGGAGGTTAAATCCTAATGATGCCACCGCAACCCAGGAGTTTAAGAGGCTAAAGAATAGTCCGTTCTTTGAGGGAGGGAGGGAAGGAGGGAGGGAGGGAGGGAGGGAAGGAGGGAGAGAGGGGTGGCATACTCTCTCCCTATCTCTTCCCTATCAACTACAGTGACACTAGCCAATCGTGAGATGACTGTCAGCTTGTGCATACAGAAGTTCACAGATAGCGGTTCACTCCGAGATTGTTTCACAGTCCCATGATGTTGCATGAGAAGCAGTTCGAAAAGATGTGAAGAAGAAGTGCTTGGCTGACTTCATCTGCCTGCCAGGATGCATGTGATAGTCTTTACTTTGCGTAGTTCGTAGCTGTCATGCAATAGCTGACTGCCTGGTGAGAATTGGCCATGATTGCCTGGTGGGAATTCATTAAATTATGGAGATCATGACTAAATTAGGGAGAAAATATAGCAAGCAACAACAACAGCAAAAAGCTGGCACACATTATATGATTTGGCAAGTGAGTGTTATCGATGTAGCAATGCATTTAATATGAGATTAATGAATAGCTGTGTCTAGCGTCCTGTATAATAGTGAAGTATTGTATAACGCCAAATTTTTAGGCATTTTATATTTTCAGCTTGATAAGCTTTGAACCAACTAAGCATCAGAGCCAAAAACAATTGTATGACAGCTCAATGTTTAATAAGGAAGCTATACATCAAGACTCTTTTCTGTTCTGGCACCGGGGCAGTGGAATGAACTTCGTCTAGATGTCCGAACAGCTGAGTCACTGGCCGTCTTTAAACGACAGGGTGAAGACCTACCTCTTCCTGGAACATTTAAACTAGCTATTGTTTGTTTCAGGTGCTATTTCTTCTCCCAAAACTCTTTTTTTGGCTGATGGAATCTTAAGTCTGTGACCTAGTGAACCAGTGGTGATGTATTCATTGGTAGAGACTTCTTAGCATTCTTGTAGGTCACTCTGGATAAGGCCATCAGCCAAAAGCCAGAAATGTAAATGTAATAAAAAACAAAAGTGACATTTTTCTGTTCTGCAGCATTACATCTAACTATAAACTTACAAACTGTTCATTAATTAATCATTTTCATCTCTAGTGTGCCTTCTACGTACATACTGTATACACTTGTTTTGTCTTGCATGTTTAAACATTTAAAAAACAAAAAATTGTGCATTTTATGGTAAAATACTGGCAACTATGGTTGCCAGAACTTCACCATAAATTGTACCGTGACTCGGTTCACTACTTTACGGAATGCTTTATTAGCAACCGTAAATCTTCACAGTTGAGAACTGTTGTTTGTTTACAATACAAATTTACAGTAAATTACCGAGAGCTGTTTCTGCCAGAATTTCACTGTAAAAAATATGGTACAAAACATAATGCATTACCATTAGTAAGTATAGATTTTACTGTCTCAACTGTTTATGATAAATTACCGTTAAATTATTGTTCATGAATAATATCCCAAAGATTTCTTACATTTCTCTACATTCCTAGTCATCTACAGTGTGATGGTCGCTTACTCATCCACTGTCTACTCATCCACCCATGTTTTTAGTCTTCTAGTCACCTGACATCCTAATTTCTTATTCAAGTCATGTCTCATCTGTCTTCCCCTGTTTTAGGCATACTCTGTCTTTTTTGCAATGTAATTAAAGATTTGTGATGTGTTAAACAGGACAACAGAGAACAGCTGCAAATGCAATCATGATTTCAGGGTTTCATTTTCTGATAAGAGGAGAAGAGAGAGAGAGAGAGAGAGAGAGAGAGAGAGAGAGAGAGAATGGATGAGAAAACAAACAAAAAGACAGGCAGAAATAGAGACAAAGCGATCGAGACACTGTATAAGAAACGGCTAAATAGAACAAAAGAGAACATCAGTAATCATAAACATCATCACAACATTAACATTTCTGAGGACAGACGAAGAAACAGAGAGTATTTATGTGCTCTTGATTTCGTTGATATATGCTATATTGGCAAAAGTTTTATAGGCATGTGAGTGTAATATGGGGTTGGCCTGCCCTTTGCAACTAGCTTCAACTCTTCTGGGAATGCTTTCCACAAGGTTTAGGAGTGTGTTTATGGGAATTTTTGCCCATTCCTCTAGAAGCACATTTGTGAGGTCAGGCACGGATGTTGCACAAAGGCCTGGCTCACAGTCTCCCCTCTAATTCATCCCAAAGGTGTTCTATCAGGTTGACGTCAAGATTTTTTGCAGGCCGGTCAAGTTCCTCCACACCAAACTCAGACATGTCTTTATGGACCTTGCTTTGTGTACTGGTAGGCAGTCATGTTGGAACAGGAAGGGATCATCCCCAAACTGTTCCCACAAAGTTGGGAGCATGAAATTGTCCAAAATGTCTTGATATGCTGAAGCATTAGGAGTTCCTTTCACTGGAACTAAGGGGCCGAGCTCAACCCCTGAAAAACAACACCTGAATTCAATGATTTGTAGAGGTGTCCCAAAACATTTGGCATTATAATGTACCTATATATTTGATTTGATACTGCACACACTACACACACAACAGTTTATTGCAACAACATATGTGAAATGTGAAAATAAAAAATAAAATGTGAAAAAATATACAGCATCAATTATCAGATTGTGTTACTATAATAAATTATATCATATTGTATTACTGTCACAACTGAAACACAATAACATACAATAAATCACTGTATAAATTATACTGTGAAATGTAATTACATAGTTGTGCACTGTGTAGGTACAGAAATGATGTGAAATCACTGCACACAAATGTCCTTAGGTTTCTCTGAAAGTAATTCCTAGCCAAAGATTTTTTAACAGTATAAAAAGACATTGTACCATATAGATTTATATATAACATATAGATTTATCATAAAGAGTTAAATTAATCTTTTTGCATATCTTAAACAAATAGGTGAGTTTGGTCAATGAAGCATGTCTTATGTATTTAAACAGAAAAATTTCTAAGCTTGAGAATGTCTTTTATGGATCTATTTAAAAATTTATTTGATAGGAAGAACATTCAAGGTTGGGATTTGAAAGTAATATTATTTTGCAACTCTCTCTCTCTCTCTCTCTGTCTCTCTCTCTGTCTCTCTCTCTCTCTGTCTGTCTCTCTTTCTCTCTCTCTCTCTCTCTCTCTCAAACACACACACACACAGTAATTTATCAGTGTGGCAAGGCCTGCCATTTTTTCACTGGCTCTGAGGAATAACATGACAGTCCAGTGTAGATCTGTACAGCAGCATGGTGGATTTACAGTCTGTCACTGCTCTCACTCTCTCTCTCTCTCTCTCTCTCTCAAACACACACACACACACACAGTAAGAGAGAGAGAGATTCAGAGAGAGCGTTACGCTATTACTGTGACATTTACACCCACAGAGGTACATACGCAGTAGCCTATTTTCCTCATGTGCATGTGCCAGTCATAAAACACCATTCACCTTACATAACCTATCATCATCCTCTGTAGTCCGCCACATTTCAGACATGTGCATTGGCCTTTCCAGTGTAAATAATATTCTTTTAGGCAATTCGGAATTGAAATACCAACATGTACAAAATGCTATGAGAAAAATGCAGCAGACCAAAATGCGTATTTTTGGGCTTGCGCATGTTTATCCCTGTTCCTCTTGCTATATCTGTGTGTTCTGTGTGGGTGATGATAAGGTGAGGGATTAGGGTCCTTAGTACTGCTTAAAGTTTTTAAAATGCAGGTTGGAAGCTTGATGGGTCGCAGCCTCTGGCTAAGTTTCTCATCTTAAACATAGGATCATAATTGTGAGTTTTGAAATATAGCACTTTTAGCAGTGGACACTGTCACAAAGCAGCTTTACAGAAATACATAAATTCAGGATATGCATTTGAAATTTATCAATGTATCCCTAAAGAGAATAATTATATGTTGGCAAAGAAAAAAGTCCCTGAGATGATATTAGAAAGAAGTGTTAACAGGAGCCAGACAAAAAAAGGGGGAACTCATGCTGACCTGGATGAAACCAGATCATCAGTGTGATCAAATAATGAAATAATTTTAATATGTCCCTTTTAGAAATGGTCAAAATGTGCAATTGACTAACCAGAAGATTCATTCCAGTCTTAAAATGAAGTATGTCTTGGTGATTTATTATTATTATTATTATTATTATTATTATTATTATTGTTGTTGTTGTTGTTGTTATTATTATTATTATTATTATTATTATTATTATTATTATTACATGCAAAGCTCCATTTTGGACATATGTTGCAGCCAATTTGGCAAGATGTGTCAGTGTCTTCATCTGCATGCATATTCTTAGCTCATTCACATAATCCTGCACCCCCACAAGTGCTAAAAAGCACATCATTATCATTCCTCCACATAATAAGACCATAGATTCTTTTCTTTATATATGTCTAATACAATTTCATGAAATTACCAAATCATGACGGCGAATAACTTGCTTTTCCGACATGTCATTAGCATTATATTACAGAAACAAATCCCATTTCTGTGCAGTGAAGCAGTTTTTTGTTCACAGAGTCATTTGCTGTGATTAGCTTAGTGTATTGTTCACTGGTTTGGTGTTTATTAGGATGATTTGCTAGCGCATTGACAGATTAATGATCCTCTAGACAAAAGCTTCTGCCAACAGCATCGTACTGTATATAGGACTCTAATCCCGTTTGGAGCTTAATGACAACAATGTAAGACGCAGTTCAGGGTTTTTTTTTCATCTTGTATAAGCCAGGATGTTGGCTGTTTTTAATATGTGCTAAAAAAGAGCTGCATTTCAACAATGAGAAAATAGTAATAAATATATGCTGCTTTTTAAATTTTTATATACAAAATACACAGACCAGGCATAACATTATGCCCACCTACCTAAAATTGTGTTGGTCCCCCTTTTGCTGCCAAAACAGCCCTGACCCGTGATGCACTGTGTATTCTGAGACCTTTCTATCAGAACCAGCATTAACTTCTTCAGCAATTTGAGCAACAGTAGCTCGTCTGTTGGAGCGGATCAGACGGGCCAGCCTTCGCTCCCCACATGCATCAATGAGCCTTGGCCGCCCATGACCCTGTCCCCGGTTCACCACTGTTCCTTCCTTGGACCACTTTTGATAGATACTGACCACTGCAGACCGGGAACACCCCACAAGAGCTGCAGTTTTGGAGATGCTCTGATCCAGTGGTCTAGCCATCACAATTTGGCCCTTGTCAAACTCGCTCAAATCCTTACGTTTGTCCTTTTTTCCTGATTCTAACACATCAACTTTGAGGACAAAATGTTCACTTACTGTCTAATATATCCCACCCACTAACAGGTGCCATGATGAGGAGATAATCAGTCTTATTCACTTCACCTGTCAGTGTTCATAATGTTATGCCTGATCGATGTACATAAAATAGGTGTTTCTGTTAAAGTGGCCAATTATAACAATTATGACATATACATCCATATATACACCCACAGAGAGTACTGAGAATCTCTCTCTCTCTCTCTCTCTCTTACCTTACTTATAATGCTTTGCTATGAGAGCATCATCTGCTTATTACTTATTGCATATTAATATGAACGCAACTGAAATCTGAAATCAATAAACTGTAGTTGCTTCTACACAATCAGTGTCTCAGTGTGTCTCAATTGAATTGAGATTAAACCTTTCAAATGCAGTTGTGTTCTGTTTGAGATAAATGCAGACAGAAAAAGAAATTCAGTTAAGTAAAAACTGAAAAAATAAAATAAAATCACACCTTCAGAATAACTAATCATAAAAATATTGGAGATTTCTAATTTTTTACCATGTGAACGTTTTTCTCAATCCTCCGCACGTCAAACGGTTTGTTTTTTCCCCCATTAATTAGTTTATTATGTCTGTTTATTTTTCCTTTTTGGCAGCTCTGGCTCTACTGGCTCTAGAAGGGTGACTGTAGCATCAGCTTGATTTGTAAGCATGGTGAATCTATGAATGTGTGAAAACAACAACAGAATAGCTTATAAAAATGTCTAATATTCAATACTAATTCAGCACGAATTTTTTTCCCAAGATACTGAAGCTTTAAAGGAAGAATAGCAAAGAGAATTTAAAGGTATTGCGAATAGACCGAAGGGATAGTGCTTCGGCAGAGGACAGATCATGTGATATCACCTCTGCTTTTTAGGTATGATGAATCTTGCATGTTGCAATAGTGATTTCTTTATGCTATACATCTTTACTGGTCCTTTTTTTTCACTGCCACCTTCAAATAATAAAAATATTTGAGATAACATCATACTATATAAGAATAATTATGTGCAGCTGTTTAATTTCTATGTAGAAATATATTGTGTTTAAATTCCTAAGCTTTACAGCTACAAAAAGCACAATGAGATGAAGTATCCTGAGCAGAAACCAGAAGTTAATCAGGACAGTAAGCTTCAGATAAAGGTGATGTGCTAACCTTTCAATTCGTCTGTTCTGCCTGAGAGAATAGCAGAAATAAGAAAATTTCCATTATAACGGAGAGAAATGGAGAAAAGGAGCAGAGGGAGGCAGGTGCGCAGAGCTAGAGGGAAGAAAACGTGCCTGAATGAAGAGAGGAGATAATCAGGAGGAATAAGAATCGTAGAGAAAGCTAATACAGAGGAGAGGTGGAGAAGATGCAAATTGAAATACCAGTTCAAATCATTTTAGGAAGTTACAGAAATGACTAGACTATGCAAACAGTGTGCGATACAGCAGGAAAGCGAAAAGAGATGATAACATATTTCCACTTTTCGCTTGTTTTCTCAATCACAGCCTGATCTTGTTTAATGATCAAACACAAGAGTAAACACATAGGCTTGAATCAAAAACTCCAGTCCTGTTTTTGAAATACCGTGCGATTCGTGCCATTCCACTAATAAACATTCAGTATGTCTATTCAATTATATACAGAAAAATCTTTCCCACTGCAGCTGTTCTCTGCTCTCATTTCATAACGTTTTTTTCAAAACATGGCACGAGGAAGGAAACACACAAATGAGCTTTTCTTCCACCGCCTCATGTCACAGTTATCTGTACAATCTGGCATTTATTTTTCGCTTCTTGCAACTATTTTTTTGATTTGCACTTTTAGAAATTTGCTTCCACTCCATAGCAGTAGTTTTAAAAGGTTCATAAAAAAAATTATAAATTAAAAAACCAAGCAAACTTATTTTTTCCCAGAATGCACTGTTGCCGCCGGACTGCAACTACACTTCCTATAAGTCACTGATATACTCTGAATACAGTGGAACCTAAGCATATGAATGCCCTCACTTGCAAATTTTTGGCTTAAGAATGGATATTTTGCAATAAATTTGCATCAGCATATGAAGCATTTTCGGCAAATGACCAAACCAAACCAAACACTGGCTAAGGTGGGTGTACGTCCAGGAGGCATTCAAAACTTGTTTGTGTTAGTGGAAAGCCAAGCGCCAGCATGGTGGTTTTGTGGTTAGCTCTATTGCCTCACAGCAAGAAGGTCCTGGGTTCAAATCCTGGGTTCTGTATGCAGATTGCCTATTCTCCCTGTACTTGTGTGGGTGTACTCTGGTTTCCTCCCACAGATCAAAAACATGTATGTTAGGTCAATTGGTGATTCTAAATTGCCTGAGTATGTGTGTGGTTGTCTGTCCATATGTGGCCCTGTGATGGACTGCTGACCTGTCCTTGGTGTATCCCTGCCTTTTGCCCAATGTGTGCTGGGACAGGCTCCAGCAGATCCCCGTGACCCTAATTAGGAATAACGCGGGCATAGAAAATGGAAGGATGGATGAAAGCTGTTTCGTAGGAATCAACCTTCGGTTCACCCAAAAGCTAGGTGATTTTTCACATATTGTTTTTGTTGACAGATTGGTGGCATGGGTGGTCTGTTCTAAATTTAACCCAAGCTTGGTGGCATGACTTCCTGTTAGGATCCTTGACATGGAATGCTTGACGTGGGTCAGCAGCCATACAAATTACATACACTTAATAATTCTGGGTGGCTGGGATGGATTATCTGCATTTGCATTATTTCTTAGGGGAAAATTTGTTTCGCAATACACATTTTCGCCTTAAGAACTCGCCTCCACAACAAATTCAATTCATATGCCAAGGTTCATACTATACAGTATCTTGCCATGCTCTGCCCTGGGCTGAGTGTGTGATAATACTTGTTTATAACCTAATCTTATGACAGAGATTTTCTGTTTTAACCTACAAATTCTTTCTGTTCTGTTCTGATCGTTTTTTGTGCCGACCAAAGACACTCCGTGACAGTTTCTTCTTCTGAAATTTAGATAATCCATTTTGTAATAAACTCGGCAAGATGCCAGTAAACACGCCACCACCATGTCTTTTTCTGTAGTTTATCAAAAGATAACACAGTAGTATACTACTCCTGAATACTCCCTGTTGGTCTTTTCCAGCAGTTTTGCTATTCAGTCACTGTTTCCATGTCTCTACTGTCTCTCACTGCCATTTAAAGTTAGTAGCAGCTGCACGACTCAACTGAGTAAACCCGAAATTTCGAACACTCACAAATTCTGATATGTTCACAATCACAGTCTCACAAACATACCCTTAATAAACTCATATAGCTTAATAACTTAATTTAACATTCATTCATAACTTTCATCAAAGTAATAAATGAGTTAAGAATATCTGTCTGGACATCACCACAGCTTTCATTGCCACTACAATGTCTTTGGTATTATCATCATAAACATTGCGTCTTGAATATGTTGAACAACCAAATTGTAAGAATTACGATGCTTTAATTACCTCTGAGTACAAACTCTCTACATTTCTATGACATATCTATATATGTAGAGCCAGTGCAGGCTTACTTAGCATATACTTAGCATCTATTTGCATCTGAACTTGCCAAGTCCTTGATTCTGTGTCTGTTATTCTGGTTGTGATCCTGATTGTTTCCTATTTTTCCTTGTTTCCTGCTGTTTGCTAATCGTGACTATTGGCACTTTCTCTTCTTACATCAGGATTCTGCAGTATCCAGATGGCATTATGCACTGAAGATAATTAGGCAAAATATTATGATATTATTAATCTATTTAATATTATATTTTCAATGTTCTATAAATGTATTTATATAAGTATATAATTTTCCCTTTCCTAGCTAAATAGCTCATTTTAACTTTAGAATCAAGTCTCTGAATCTATTTTGACATAAACAGTCAAAAAAGCACTTTAATGTGTATTTTTGTGTGTATTCCAAATATAACTGAGCAAAGTTAACGATAACGCAGACAAAGTTCACAGAGCTTCGCAGAAGACATTTATATTTTTTTTGACATTTTACAGAGACATCCATATCCGGAGTGACTGTAAGTGACATGAATTCAGAAGTGACATGAAATCTGTAAGTGAAATCTAACTGGATGTAATTATTAAAAGTGTCACTGTGCAGCACCGAGTATGTTCTATTTTTAAAGGGAATGAGAGGAGCTTATTTGATTGCCCATCACCCAGGCACAACTCTTGATAATGTATTCATCCGTTTCTAACCCAACCCTGTTCTGCAATTACTAGACTGCCTGTGCTGATGGGCATAAATTGATCTGCAATGTGTCTGCCACGCACGCCAACACTGCAATCTCGTTCTTTATTTATTTATTTATTTATTTATTTATTTATTTATTTATTTATTTATTTATTTATTTATTTATTTATTTATTTATTCTTTGCTTTTGTGTTATGATCAGAAAGGATGGGCCATCAGAGTGAAAAGCATTGAAAATAGAAGGAGCTAAAATAGACCAGTGGATTGGAAAAGTCTACAATGAAGATTAGTAAAAAAAAATAAAAAAAAAATGGAAGAATTATTTTTTTGTCTTCTTGTCTGTAAGAACCAACCTGCTATGTCAGAACTATTCATGGAACTAAGGAAACATTTCAGCAATTTTAGTGTGTTTTAGTGTTTAATTTTAAATAAATAAATAAATAAATTTTTATTTTCTTTTATTTTTAATTTATTTATTTTTAAATAATTTTTTTTTTTTAAATATGTCATAATTTTTTTTTTTACAGCTGTTTTACACATATTCCAGACATTTTCACCCCACTAAGATATAAAAAATAGCACACCCCCACCCCCAGAAACAGACACATACATACACACACACGAAAAAGTGAACAAGTCTGACAGTCATGAATAAACCCCAACATTTCACACAATTCCTCAAGATGCTTTGTTGTTTTAATCTCTCTCTCTCTCTCTCTCTCTCTCTCACTCTCACACACACACACTTACACAAACACTTTCTTCCTTCACTCTCCCCTCCTTCTTTGCCCAACCAGAACACTTCTTAATTAGCTAATCCTGTGAGCTGTGAATGCACATGTCAGAAAAGTCAACATGAGATTACATCTTTTGGTGAGAACTGCTTCTCCAGCCTATGCTGCGTGTTGAGGCCTTGCAGCAATAATTACGCCTGTTTCTTGTCGGGACTACTTAATTAGGGTTGAGACATAATTAGGTCAATGTTAAATGTTAAGCAGCACCTAAAGAAGCTCTTCTTAGCCCATTAGGCTGGGTCATTTCAGCTGATAGCTTATTACCTGTGTTGAGGAATTATACTATATATGTGCTGATGTCAGACTGGCTTCTGGTTGTAAAATAAAGTGTAATGATTTTAAAGTGTAGTCATTTTCAGAAACCACATACCTGCAAATCGAACACCTTTCCAAAAAACGATTGTGGTTATAAGCAGTTAGGCGGATAATTATCTCATCTTACTGTAGTGTTTATTTCATCTTAGCTAAGAAGTTAACTAGCATATCAAGCCATCAAGCCTTCATGATTACAGCTGTGACAATGCGCGTTTATGAGGATAGCTAAACACTGGAAATGATGTGAAGTTCATGGAATAGACTTATTCATTTATTAAATGAACAAATCTATGATTGCTTGCCTGTCTGTTTATGTCGGGACATCAACTTTACATTTTCACGCCCCTAAACATGACGTTAAACAAAATGATTGGTTGCTTTACATGTTAGTCAGATGCCCACTTGGGTGGTCCTTGTCCAGTAAACGCTGCTATAAAGACCAAACCTTTTGCTGTCATTCTGAATCTCTGGCTATGCAAGATTAAGTGCAACAATACTCAGTATTAGTGTTCCTAATAAAGTGTCAGTGAGTGTTATTTGATTATATTTTTTTGTATTATTCTGTTTTCTGCCCAATATAGTATATTCTGAAACATTTTTCTATACATTATTATTCTATAAGTACAGCATATGGAAATATATTATAGATGAATAAAGTGCTATAGGAATGAGTCCTAAAACCCAGAAATACATTTATTTTAAAGACATTTTCAAAGACATATCCATGTTGTATTCTACAACATAACCTGTAATCAGTAATACATTTTCAAAACTTTTAAGTGTCATGAAAGAGAAGCTTAATAACAAGTGGCGAAATGGACTACAGAGATTGTCAAAGACATTAAACTTAATCAAACAGGACACTCATCTACTACAGCATCATTGTGTTCATACACACACTCAAAGTCTTTCAGATTCATCCACATAAAGAGCAGTGGATCCTTATCAGGGAATGGGTCTTTGAATAAAGATTGAAAAGCCATACAGCTGCTGGGTAGCTTGTTTATATCATTTAGTATTAAAGTTTAGTGTTTTACTTCTGAAGGCTTCAAAATTCATCCAAGCTGTGTTCAGATTCTCACATGTTCACTTTTGTTGGAGACTGAGTTTATTTTCTGCAATAATCCAAAATCCATTGGATCAATACTAATAATAGTTTGTTGAGGAAATCCTAGGGGAAATACATCTGCATCCCTGCATCATTTTAAAATCATGTATATATTTCTATTGTTTTTATGAAGTCCCTAAATCCCTGTCGTTTACTATTAATCCTTTTGCAGAAGTTATTTTTTATCCTTTAAGAGCCTTCAATGTCAAGCCAATTATTTTCCACTGTATGATCAAGGTCACCATGGTTTAGTGAGCTTAAGGGCCTACAACAAATGACCTCTAACCTTCTGACACCAGCTCCCTCACACACACACACACACACACACACTAGACAAGCATCAGTAAACAATTAATTTATGAGCTGCATTCTCACACTCATGTAATAGCATATTGTATTCATCTTCTTCGGGACTTAATCCTATAAGAAAGTTCACAGCACAGAAAATGAACCATTGATGTCCCTATGACAAGTTGGTATTGATTTGAGGCTGAGGGTTATGAAAGGATGTTGACCTTGTCATGAAGTGAAAACATCTTACAGTTATTAGCATTCTGAGAGATCTCTCCTCGGTGGTGAGATTCTCACGCCCTGAATCGAATCATTTGCTCTTTTTCTGAACGTTTTTTTGGCCTTTCAACCACAGGGTTAGCATTTTAGCAGCAAAACAGGAATACAGTAATAATGTAGTAATATTGTCCAGCATGTGAAAGTGTAGTCACTGGATATTATGCAGACATTTAGACCAGTGCATGATGACTATTGTGACATGGTGTGCAATATCCTAGTGGTTCCCAAGTTCACAAGTTTAGCCATGAACGGAAATAAGGAAGTGGTGAGTGAAATGTGTGAGATCTTGATGAATTATGAGCCAATAAACTATGAGACCGAAATAAATTTAAAAGATTAAGTTAAATAAACACTAAGAATTACCACATTATTCCAGTTTCAACCACAGCATGAGGCGCAGGTGATTTGTGAAAAAGTAATCAAATCTCATCTAATGGGATAATAGATATTAGTTATCACGTGGGTGTCTGCAGCAAAATGAATCATATCTTTCTTTATTATGCTTTTGTGTCTCACACAAACAGGCTTTTCATATTTTTAATATTTTAAAATAGTTTAAATAGTTTAGGATTTAATAGTTTAAAACCTGTATTTATGAAACAGAGCGTTTTGGTTCTCAGAGCTGATATCCTGAGTGATGACTGAAGCCATTGTAAACTCCTGGACCTTTTTTTTTTAAGCCATCTTAACATTCTCTAAAATGTAAAATGTTCAATTTTACTGTTTAATTGAAATACACAGTACAGTGAAGTGAGGGGTTTTTTTTTTTTTTAGGACTGCGCATGTTATAAAAATAGAGTAAAAGTAGAATAGAAACAGAATATTAAACACGAAATAAAACAAAAATAACATAAAAAGATTTTTTTTAAATAATTAAAAAAATAATTAATTAAAAAGTAAATAGAATATAAAATAAAATGAAAAAAAATATATGAAAGAATTTTTACTGTGAACAGAACAGAGGAAAAATAAATGTTTCACCGTGACAGTCAACCCTGAAAATGTTTATTATATGCTGACCAGGCACAACATTATGACTATCTGCCTAATATTGTGTTGGTCCCCCTTTTGGTGCCAAAACAGCCCTGGCCCATGTATTCTGACACCTTTCTATCAGAACCAGCATTAACTTCTAGAGCAATTTGAGCAACAGTAACTTGTCTGTTGGATCGGATCACACGGTCCAACCTTTGGTCCCCACGTGCATCAGTGATCCTTGGCCGCCCATGACCCTGTCGCCGGTTCACCACTGTTCCTTCCTTGGACCACTTTTGATAGATATTGACCATTGCAAACTGGGAACACCCCACAAGAGCTTCAGTTTTGGAGATGCTCTGATCCAGTGGTCTAGCCATCACAATCTGGCCTTTCGTCAAACTCACTCAAATCCTTACGCTTGTCCATTTTTCCTGCTTCTAACACATCAACTTTGAGGACAAAATGTCCACTTACTGTCTAATATATCCCACCCACTAACAGGTGCCGTGATGAGGAGATAATCAGTGTTATTCACTTCACCTGGCACTGCTCATAATGTTATGCCTGATCAGTGTTTACAAATTTCACTTTTGTTCTTCTTTTTTGTGTACACTAACTGCTTACTATTCTATATTTTATTCAAATATAAAAATGTTGGTGTTTCGTATTGTGTCTAAGAACCTCCTTGTCTAAAATAAAGCACATCTGGGGCTCTTTGCTATATTATAAGATCAAGTTCAGTCATGTCTGTGATAAAGTAATTTCACATCTGAAAGTTGATGATGAAGGAGGTGATAGAAGGAGGTTTCTGGGATAAAGATGACATGGTAAGTGTGCTTTGAGGTCTCTGTTGAGTGTTTACACTATATATACATGCTCCCCATATTGTCTTTCAGAAAAATTATGATAACAGTAGTTAGTAATAAATAATAATAATAAACTCAGATATTGGATGTGGTGCTTTCAAGGAGTTTTATGGAGTGTTGAGTGCCTATAATTTATACTTGAAAACTGTGAAAACAATGTCCTGTACAGGCAAGTAGGACAGCTCTCTCTCTCTCTCTCTCTCTCTCTCTGTCTGTTTCCTGTGGGGGGCTTTGTGTCGAAAAGATTATGGCAAACCATAAAGAACAAATGTTGGTTATACACTGCATGTGTGTGTGTGTGTGTGTGTGTAATGGACTCTGCTCCCTAGCAGAACTTTGTTTACTATGTAGCATCATCACTTGAATTTAAAAGGTTGTATGTGTAGAGAATGTAAGTTTGTGTGTGTGTGTGTGTGTGTGTGCGTGAGCAAGAGAGAGAGAGAGAGAGAGAGAGAGAGAGAGAGAAAGACACTGGGTTTTCCTATGGGGGGTATATGTCTGAAAGAATATGCTGGGTCATATAGCATCAACAAATGGTTATACATTCTGTGTGTGTGTGTGTGTGTGTGTGTGAGTAAATTACAGAAAGCATAGGCTTGCTTTCTCTACCACCAGGCCACCAACGTGCATTAAAGCATAAACCACAAATGAACACTGCAATACATCACATGTCAGCACGAATCATACCACCTGTGTGTGTATGTGTGTGCGTGTGTGCGTGTGTCCATGTGTGCATGCATGGATCTTATTTTCCTCTTCATTTTCAGGGAATGTGTAACACCTGCTACTGTTGATGCATTTGATCGTGTGTGTGTGTGTGTGTGTGTGGAAAAGAAAAGGTCAGACAGAGTTATGAGGGAATGTCAGCTGCCCATCTCTCGGTCTGATTTTCTCATAACCGCCAGAAATAAACATCAAATGCTTGAGGCACACACACACACACACACACACACATATATATATATATATATAAATGCCTCCCATCTGAGTCACAGGGTCTGATCTGATGTGAGAGAACATAAGGTAAGAAATAAGAAAGAGGGTTTTACTGCATGTATGTGTGTTGTTGGATTTCTATAAATGAACAGTCGAACTGGGGAACTGGGGAGCAAATATGTTGCCCTATGAGGCTCTCAGCACCACACACATAAAATGTGCAACCAACAATTAAAACAAATGAATATTAATTAAATACAGAAATGATAGGACTGAATATGAAATGATAATTAAATGATAGAGGAAATAATAAAAAGAGCTGTAGGAGGTGAAAGCACATTTTGAGAACAGCAATTGATGAAAACATTAAACACATATTTAAAAATGAGTTTGAAATATAAATATAAAACTATAAAATATCACTTCATACAGGCTAAGAAGCTGTTTTCCTGCAGAGCTGCTGAAGCATTGGTCTTAAACATCCTGTTTGTCTAGAGAATGTGTGTTTTACACTTCACTTACTCCATGCACTGTTTTTAGTGAAGTATGCTGCAGTTACTTCCTGGATAGATAGATAGATAGATAGATAGATAGATAGATAGATAGATAGATAGATAGATAGATAGATAGATAGATAGATAGATAGATAGATAGATAGATAGATAGATAGATAGATAGACAGTAGACAGATAGATAGATAGATAGATAGATAGATAGATAGATAGATAGATAGATAGATAGATAGATAGATAGATAGATAGATAGATAGACAGGTAGGTAGGTAGGTAGACAGACAGACAGACAGACAGATAGATAGATAGATAGATAGATAGATAGATAGATAGATAGATAGATAGATAGATAGACAGTAGACAGACATACAGACAGATAGATAGATAGATAGATAGATAGATAGATAGATAGATAGATAGATAGATAGATAGATAGATAGATAGATAGATAGATAGATAGATAGATAGACAGTAGACAGATAGATAGATAGATAGATAGATAGATAGATAGATAGATAGATAGATAGATAGATAGATAGATAGATAGATAGACAGGTAGGTAGGTAGGTAGACAGACAGACAGACAGACAGATAGATAGATAGATAGATAGATAGATAGATAGATAGATAGATAGATAGATAGATAGATAGATAGATAGATAGATAGATAGATAGATGCCTTGAAGGCTTTCTTCCTGAAGTACAGAATCACTGGATCAATTAATTCACATTCAGATCCTCACGGCTCAAATGATCTAAATTAAGATTCTCCAGAACTCAAGAATCAGTGGATCAATATCTTCACATGGATCTTTTTTAAGGTCCACAAACTTTTATTAAATGACATCCCCTCCATACTGACTGCAGTAGAAGGCTTTCTTCCAGATGTCCAGGATCAGTAGATAAATGAACTCAAATTAAGATACCTCAGAAGCCTCCTGAACATCAGGATCAATGGATCATTTAATTAACATTTTGAATCTCCAGGATCATCCTGAAGTCCAGGAGAAGTATATGAATAAATTCACCTTAGGATCCTATAGGATCCAGGATCTTTCTGAATTCAAGGATCAGTGAGTCAGTGAAGTCTCTAGAAGTTATTGCAGCAATTGTTTGGCAATTATATTTTAACATTTTCAATGACACTAATTATCTCTCAGATCTTTTGTTGTTATTATACTACATTAAATGTGTTTGCCCTTGCAATGTTTGTATTTTGTGCGAAACTGACAGAATTCATGGGATTATTGAACATATATGAAATTGTTGTTTGGTGGAGGGTTAATGGCTGGTTGTGTGAATGACGATTTGACTGAAGCATGGTTTTGACCGCCCTGGCTGTGTTAAATGGCATGTAGTATATATGGCTCTGAAGAGGGTAGTGCAGAGGCACGTCAGGCTGTATCATTTCTGACAGGAGAGGGTCAGCTGCCATTTGGTGTACTTTAAAGCGGTGCATTGTCTTACAATGTATGACAGATGATCTTAGGATTGAATAGCCTCTGGTTCAAATAGTACTAGATACCACATCAAATATTTTAAAGGTTAACTGAACGGCTACAGAATATGTGAATATGACCATGTCAGGGTCTCCTCCATGTCATCTGGACACTACTACTGCATGCAAGGAGAGCTTGCTGTTAAAGCATGCAGTTCCCTGACTGTTTCTCTGAGGTGATTGCTAGCAAAAAAGGCATTGTTTACACCAACTGTCCCAAAAGTTTCCATACATAAGGGAAATAAACTCTATTTAGCAACTTTTCTTCTGGAAAAAGCATCTTTCGTCTTTCAGGGCAAGCCTCCTTGGGGCAGTGGTTGCTCAAGTGGTTAAGGCTCTGGGTTATTTATTGAAAGGTTGGGGTTCAAGCCCCAGCACTGCCAAGCTGTTGGGCCCTTGAGCAAGGCACTTACCCTGCCCCTGTGCTCTGACCCTAAACTTTTTCAGCTGAGATATGCAAACAGAAGATTTCTGTGTGTGTGGTTATAAAGGCGTCTTCTTCAGAAAGGTTGCAATAAGATTATTATCCCCAGGCAATGGCCACCACACTCGCCTTAAGCATAGATGGGGACTTGCCAAAGAGGTGAGTCTTGGGTCAGTCCATTCTATCACAGCAGGCTGTCTGGCTCCACCACGGATAACTACAGTCGGCAAAAAGAAAATTTAGCAACAGTAAATGGATCCAGCTGCATCTTGCCAATTCCTTTCAAAGATCTGGCACTCCAGCAGGGGACTGTTATAACACAGCCAGAAGAACATAGGTAGGAGGTCACCCTGGGACATCAGTGTTCCACCATTCCACCACCAACAAACCATAGTAGTCACATAAGAGTGGGGGTGATGGCATCAAAATATCACAGTTTATTAACCGAGAGATATCCTGAGAAATGGCTGAGAAAACTAATTTAGTGTGAATAATTGAGATTGACCCAGTTTGTGTCCCAAACAATTATTGGAAGACTGTTTCAAAACTGTGGGCTTTATAGGAAAAAGCTTTGCCCCATTGTAGTTTTCATTATTCTAGGCACTGATAAAGAGCCTGACTCTTTTGATCGAACAATTATTCAAGATCATAATAACCCAAATGTTTGCTCAGGAACCTTATTGTTCCTTAGTTAACCTTGTTACAGTACTAAATAAGAAACTATGATTATGAGTGGTGTACAAATGTGATCATTTTACCATGGTGCTAGCTTTCCCCCCAGTTTTCTTTAAAGTGGGGTAACAATGACTTCTGAAATCTGTAATTTCATTAGGGTCAAAAAGTTAAGCTATCAAAGTCAATAAAATCTGGGAGATTTAAAAAAGCTGACTACAGCACCACACAGGATTGTACATTAATGACAGTTGTGAACCAATATTTTATATGTTGTATAGTGATGCAGGGATCAGAGATCATTTCAGAGAGGTGTTGGATGACTATGTGTTTTATATCCACGTAAAATGTCAAACTGACGTACAGATTGACCAAAAACAACATATTACCCACCTACAAGCTTCTGATTTCAGCAAGATAAATTTACGGGTATAACAACTGGTGTCTATTTGATAACGAGGATTCTTGTAGCAGTGCAACACCAGCTATTTTGATTCATATTTGTGACCAATTACGGGAGCCATGCTCGGCTATTTGTATCAACAGAGCACTTTTTATAATAAATGAAACGCCCATAAATAGCTCTTCATTTTCTGTTGAACCACTACATGATCCACCTCAAAGCATTAGGTGAATATGTTTTGATTCAAGGAACAAGGCAAACCATTTTTGAACTAAGTCCCAGCATTCAAGGATTCAAAGAATTCTGCTGTGAATGATGAATGAATGACATGGTCTGTATTTGAGTGCATTTTTATCGCCTAAAATTGAGGGAAAACATTTATATTCATGTTATGCTGTTTTATTTGATTTCATTTCATTTCATTTTTTTTCTCCCACTTAATAATAGACAGTAAAGCCTCCTGGCAAGATGAATGACTTGGCCCTTGATTTAAAAAGACTAAAATAAAATAAATGGAAAGTGTAGCCCAGGGTGAAAAAGTATGAATATGTCTAGCCTAGAATATTCTTATAAATAGAACAGTTCCTCCTCCTTAACCAATTAGACGAAGGTGATGTATTATGTAGCTTAATTCGAGAGGGTTAGACACATTTAAAGCTGAGTACTTAACTGGTGTAATCCAAGTCTCTGTTGAACAAAGTATATTAATTCCCAGGTCACTTGTAGTTACACTTCAATAGGCACTTTAGATGAAAGGGATCTAATATTTAGCAGCCTTACTTTCAGATCAGATGTAATAAGCATTTGGTATGATCCAATATTATGTTAATTAGATTACTACAAAAAAAACTTTCACAGTCTTAATATGGTGGAACCTTGGTGGCATCTCGAGTAGGATAGCTGACAAACAGTTTAGCCTTTTTGTCTGCTGCCTGCCTTTGTCTCTGGATTGTCACTGACTGAATGATGAGCTTTTGTTTTCTGAACATCGCTTTCATACCCATCCTCTATTTCTTCTTTAAATGGCAGCAGGCACATACCCGTCACTATATATTCAGACATCTTTCACGCATAAAGCTGTTGCATGATAACATTTAACACTATGAATTATTTTCCTGTTCACTTTCCCATATACCGTACCTGTTCTTATAATATGGAATAGCCCTTTACGTGACAATCTATGACAGTTTTAACACATAATTTAACACAACACTTGAAATAGCATTTTGCTAATCCAGACCTACTCTCTTTGGAAATCTAAAAAAGTTCTTTTGAGACAGCATTCAACGACCTGAAGTGTCAATATTCTTTCAACAGTTGTACCATATCCTTCATTTGTGCAGCAACAACAATATTTATGCAAATCACTGACTTCCATACTGCTTCTTTACGGTAGTTTTAAAAACATAACCCATTTCCAAGGCTTTAGTATGAGCACATGAGCTTCAATAAGTAAGCTTCATAAGAAGCAGACATGATATAACTACCCGTATTACCCTACAGCCTCATTAATGCCAAATCTTTCAATCAAAATGAAGGCAAATTTGCAAATATGTGCTTTTGTATTAATAGCCAATTAGTGACACTAAATGACTGCATGGCATGGGCTAATTCCATGCTAATTGTTAGCTATTAAATCAGCAATTTAATGAGGCAGATCTTAAAGATGGCATGATCAGGAAGATGGCATAACATTCCAAAAATAAATGTATTTAGTGTGCATTTAGCTATTTATATATTATTTAGCATGCTATTAGTATAAACTAAATAAGAGTGAATACTTTCAGTCTACTTTTTATGTACTTAAACGAGATATACTTAACAAAATTCTACTTAAATATGCTTGGTTGATACTGACAAGTACACAAAAAGTCTACATGTAATTACTCTATACTTGTCCATAATTGTTTGATCGAGATATACAAAAAAGTAAGCATAAGTAAGTAAGTATTTTTAGTATGCTTGGCAGGTTGCAGGCTACTAAATACTTAATTTTGTAAGATATCTTAGTAGCTTAAAGTAAATAGTTCATGGATGAAACCAAATCTGATCAATCTTTTATATACACAGTGCAATTATCCCAAAAAGAAAAAGATCTGGCTGACTATACTGATAATGCATCCAAGGTGTGAGTGGATTGTAACAGACCGGCTTCTATTATAAGCCAATATCAGAATATATAATAGTAAATCTTATCATAAAGCATCAAGTCATATTGCACTTTATGTAATACATAAATCATTAGCTACAACAGTTGCCTGGAACACACACCTTTGCTATTCAACACACACTTTTAGGTTGGCCTAATAAATTTCCATCTCAGACTCGAACACATGATTTCACATGGGACTGAACTGCTGAAATTAAAATAAAATCACTAATATTTATACGCTTCTAGAGAAGTTTACATTTTGTACAGTGTGAAATATAGACAAAATGATTACAGAAAAAAATGACAGATAAATCTCAATCTGTCTGATCCAAAAAAAAGTCCTTTAAAGTAAACAATACTTTTTTTTTTGCACTGATTGTGTATGTCATTATCTTCCATTCATCACATGCCACCCGGTTCTGGATCAGTGACTGTTGGGAGGAAAACAAGAACCTCATAATGGCTTTGCTCATCACATTAATGAGAGAAAAATAAAGCCAGATAATAAAGACAGATGATCTCTAATTGGGTGAAGACTAAATGGCGCATCACCTCTTTGGTGCACGTCTTCATTTGTTTGCAGCCCAAACACGGCCTTGTTCGTTTGGGTGTGTATCACTGCACTGTATGATATGATTGATTAAATCATTATTGCCCATAATTAAGGACAGATCATGCGCTTGAAAATGAAAATGTTGTGATTACACTGTGTTTGTATGTGTGTGTGTTTCATGATTTAATCATGATCCAACAAAGAGAGAAAAATTCAGAAAGTATTATTGTCTACTTCTGCCTAAAACAAACCATCTGGATTTACAAAGCATTATTACATTTTTTGATAGTTTTGTGTGTTCATGTATATAGTAATTTTTCTTTTGCAAAAATAGACATGGTCATATCAAATGAAACATTTTTTGTCTTTACATTCAGTTCAATTCTATTTTTATTTATTAACTGCTACATATCCTACGTCTGCACACTAATTTCACAGCCATACATTCAAATGCACTGCTCTGAATGGTACATTAAACAAGAAACACTAGAATAGACTGAACGAACAAGAGAGAGAGAGAGAGAGAGAGAGAGAGAGAGAGAGAGAGACTGATGCTGACAGATTGAATGTGTGTATGGAGAAGATGGTGTGCTCGGTGTCAAAAAAAGAAATGAACTTGAGAAGATGAGTGCACTTTTATAACAACGACTTGATGAGAAGCATGAGGAATAGAGAGGAAAGAGACAGGCGAAAGCAGGATAGCAGAGATATAAGAGGAAGGAAGACAAAGAGGATTTACATTACTCACCGATCTGTTTTCACCAAGTGTGCTACATAATGCTTTGTATAAGATTATTAGCATTTCAAGTGTTGAATATTGTAAAATTCTTATAAGGAAGGTGTTAATATTGTCAGGTACTAACACTCAGCTTAATAAAATAAAATCAATTATAAAATTAATAAATCATTTATTTATTTCGACTAATGAATTAAATGATGGAATCTATTAAATTTAAAAATACATTACATACAAATATATATATATATATATATATATATATATATATATATATATATATATATATATATATATATATATATATATATATATATATATGTATATATATATATATATATATATATATATATATTAGCAACCTATATGAAAATTCATAATTTTCTTTATATATATATATATATAAAATTCATTAATAAGATTATTCCCAGAATATTATAAATGATAATACAGTGTACAGTGAGGGAAAAAATTATTTGATCCCCTGCTGATTTTGTACCTTTGCCCACTGACAAAGAAATGATCAGTCTGTAATTTTAATGGTAGGTTTATCTGAGAGACAGAATAACAAAAAAAAAAATCCAGAAAAACACATTTCAAAAATTTTATACATTGATTTGCATTTTATTGAGTGAAATAAGTATTTGACCCCTTTGCAAAACATGACTTAGTACTTGGTGGCAAACCCTTGCTGGCAATCACAGACGTCAGACATTTCTTGTAGTTGGCCACCAGGTTTGCACACATCTCACATCTCAAGGAATTTGGGCCCACTCCTCTTTGCAGATCTTCTCCATGTCATTAAGGTTTTGTGGTCTGGAGACTGGCTAGGCCACTACAGGACCTTAATGTGCTTCTTTTTGAACCACTCCTTTGTTGCCTTGGCCGTGTGTTTTGGGTCATTCTCAGGCTGGAATATCCATCCACGACCTATTTTCAATGGCTGAGGGAAGGAGGTTCTCATCCAAGATTTAACGGTACATGGCCCCGTCCATTGTCCCTTTGATGCGGTGCAGTTGTCCTGTCACCTGGGGATGGTGTACTTGGGGTCATAGGCAGCATTTCTCCTCCTCCAAACACGGCGAGTTGAGTTGATGCCAAAGAGGTGGATTTTGGTCTCATTTGACCACAACACTTTCACCCAGTTCTCCTCCTCATCATTCAGATGTTCACTGGCAAACTTCAGATGAGCCTGTACATGTGCTTTCTTTAGCAGGGGGACCTTGTGGGCGTTACTGGATTTCAGTCTTTCACAGTGTAGTGTGTTACCAATTGTTTTCTTGGTGACTATGGTCCCAGCTGCCTTGAGATCATTGACAAAATCCTCCAGTGTAATTCTGGGCTGATTCCTCACCGTTCTCATGATCATTGAAACTCCATGAGGTGAGATCTTGCATGGAGCCCCAGCCCGAGGAAGATTGACAGTCCTTTTGTGTGTCTTCCATTTGGGAATAATCGCACCAACTGTTGTCACCTTCTCACCAAGCTGCTTGGCGATGGTCTTGTAGCTCATTCCAGCCTTGTGTAGGTCTACAATCTTGTCCCTGACATCCATGGACAGCTCTTTGGTCTTTGCCATGATGGAGAGTTTGGAATCTGATTGATTGCTTCCTTCTGTGGACAGGTGTCTTTCATACAGTTAACTAGCTGAGATTAAGAGCACTCCCCGAGAGTGCTCCTACTGTAATCTCAGCTCCTTACCTGTATAAAAGACACCTGGGAGCCAGAAATCTTTCTGATTGATAGGGGATCAAATACTTATTTCACTCATTAAAATGCAAATCAATGTAGAACTTTTCTGAAATGCGCTTTTTCTGGATCTTTTTGTTGTTATTCTGTCTCTCACTGTTCAAATACACCTACCATTAAAATTACAGACTGATCATTTCTTTGTCAGTGGGCAAACATACAAAATCAGCAGGGGATAAAATAATTTTTTCCCTCACTGTACTTACAACTGACCATCATTAATTTTAAGTCTATTTGACCTTACAAGGTCAAATCCCCTCCATGACTAGCTAGCTTCCAGACATTGTAAAACAACTGCCAAGCTCACGTTGTCAGATTATGACCAAAGAACTTGTCATTTCCTGTCCCATCCATCATCTCCCACCAGTTCATTCTCAATTAATGCAATTAGAGGACAAAGGCAAACCGTTCACCCGTGACAGGGAGTAATTATGGCAGATAAACCATAGGGGTGCCAGGAAGAGATGTATCATCACTGATTGAGCAGGTCCCCTGTTCCCTATTTCTTGTGACAGGGGATCATACATCTTAATGAGACACCAGGACAAAGAATAAGTGCTAATCATTCAATGACAGAGACACAAGAATTCTCGAAGCTACTCTTTGACTACACTCAATTTACTCTTGATTAAACTTGCAAATCAGTTCACAATTCATTGATCTCATGACAAATGAATAAACATTTTTCATGTCCATAACATACAATCCAAGAATTACTTACTATATATTTCTTTATTAGCCTGACATATATACATTACAGCACAGTGAAAGTTTTTGTTCATATATACCAGCTTGTTAGGAATTCATGGACAGAGCTCAGGGTCAGTCATGATACACTGTCCCTGGAGCAGAGAGGGTTAAGAGCCTTGCTCAAGGGCCCAAAAGTAGCACTTTACCTTATATATGTATATTATACATTGTTTTTCCTATTTTCCCCACATCACTAGCTAATATCATTTGTTCACTGAATGTAACCCTAAAGTTCAAATGTGTTCACGTGGAATTCATGTGGAAAACATGACTGCATGTTTATTTATTTATTTATTTCCTAGACAGTTAGACAATTGTCTCTAGTAAGTAAGTTCTTCAGTATTGAAGTTTTTAAGTTTGTCAAGCCGCCATTTAGTGAGCAAGATCACCTTGTAATTTTGTTGTTTTATATTCCATAATTTGTCACTAAGAATCAACATGATCTCACACATGAGGAGGAGGCGCAATATCCATTTTTTATCCATATCCAATTTACAAGGTGCACATCTTGACTATAATCCTGAATGTAAGCAGGAATCTTTACCTTTCTTGTGAATAAGCTCACAGGAAAAAGACCTCATTTATTAATATGAATGTTCATCTCTGAGTGATGCATTTAGTTCATTCATTCATTCATTCATTCATTATTTCATTCATTCATTCATTCATTCATTCATTCATCCTGAGTAACTGTCTAGTCAGGATCATGGTGGTTTAAAAAAGGCTATTGATTCGCTTTTATTATAGCAAATATCACAAAAAAAATGTGCTTGTGGGATTCAACACAGTCTCCTGCACTTCTCTTATAGGTGATGTAGAGGATGAACAAGTATAAGTAGATTATTATCATGATGAACACAGATAACACACACAGAAACGTTTCTTCAGGGCTCTGTTTGTGTCACACACATAATAGCTCTAAATGACAGAGATAATCTAAGAATCTAAGACTCTGTGTGTGTGTGTGTGTGTGTGTGTTTAGAGCCATCCACTGAGCTAAATTATATAATCCTTATCTTCCTTCACTTCATGCCTAACACACAGACCGTGTCCCATGTTTAAAAGATGAAGCACAGCTATATCACTGATTCCTGAAGGTTAAAAAATCCTGATAGAATTTTTTTTTATTGAGTCACTGTTGTCAAGAATAGACACATTCAAGCATAACACATTGTTCAGGGCATTAAAACAAATGTACAGTATGCATAACTCAATCTGAGGCTTTACTCTTTTCAAATATCACTGAGAAAGAAGTATATACTGTCTACCATCCATAGAGTGCCACTTTATTTATGACATGTATTTGTTTATAGCTTACATCGCTTCACTGAGCAACGCGAGGAGAAAAGAAATGTCAGAGCGCTGCTGATTGCGGCCAGGAAATTTTTTTATCATGTGTTCACTGAGTGTGCAATAATTACGCTCATCATAGCATAAAGATAAAATCGTAATTGCGTTCGGCTTTACGAGCACAGCGAGCTAATGAAAAAAACGACATCTGTTCTCCCTGTTCACCGGACCTCGTTAAAACAGGAGGAATTCCTTTGCAACAGAGGAATAAAACGCATACAAAAGCTTCAACTAATTAAGGAAGAGTGTGTGTTCTCTGTCTCTAAGTGTGTGTGTGTGTAGATTTCTGTGCTGGTTGAATACCAAATTGGAACTACAGTGTGGCACTTATTGTTGTAACTTTCAAAGTTGCAGGTTAGAACAAAGATCTTGACTTCAGTCTAAAAATACAAGGCAAGGTGCTTCGTTTGTGTGTGTGTGTGTGTGTGTGTGCAAGGGAAGAGAGAAGAGAGAGAGTTGGTGTTAACATTTATATTAAAATTGGGGTTAGGTACATTAGGTCCACACACACACACACACAAACCAAGCCCCACATGCTACCTTGTACTTTTAGCCTAAATCCAGCTCGAAGTGCAACAAGTATTGTTCTCAAGTTTTCTTTCAAAGTCCCTCCACTTGCTTCATTCTTTGAATTCCATGTGCATTTTGTTCTGATTTGGAGTTTTGGATTGTCCACCTGCTGTGTGTGTGTGTGTGTGTCCATGTGTCCTGTGTTTAGGCCTTGATTAGTTATAGATTATTTATATCCTTCCTGTGGCTTTGTCTCATTGCAAAGGCTTATTGTGCCTCTGTGTTGCCTCGATTGTGTGTGTGTGTGTATGTGTGTGTGTTTACTTCCTGTTTTTGATCCTCACTCATGATTCCTGTTTCTCGTTTAAGGGATTATTCTGGTTTAATGTCATCTGCTTGCTTTCCGTTTCGTGCTACAGACTGTGGCATTGATTGATTACTGGATCTACACAACCGTGTTGAGTACACGCACATGTGTCCTGCAAATTGGAAGTAGAATTTTTTAATAAAATGCACAAAGCCTAATAGACTAATAGTGTCTTTTTAATGCTTAATCACTAATGATGTGTTTATGGCTGTGAATAAGACATCTGAAGTGTTTATGTTTAACATTTCTCTCAGTGGGCAGACCTGTGTGACTATCTAGAAAGTTACATTCAAAGTTTGCAAAGGAGGGCATTAAATATTTTGCTTTATGGACCACTCGGAGAGAGATCCTGGCCATTATTTTTTCTCATTACGCTTTACAGTCTTACTCAAGATTAATGTCAGCAAAACATTAAGAAGCACAAGCATTCCAAAAAGAGGACATTTAGAAAAATCTGTGTGTGTGTGTACACTTAAAGATCCAGCTCAATCTGAAAGGAACTGAAGATTAAAATATTAAAATGATAGTATGTGGTAAACATAATCGCCAGCTTAGAGAGAACTGTTGGTTCACATACCATACCTCTGTCTACTTCAGCACACAGCATCCACTGATGTTTCACCTGAAGTAAGTAAGTAACCTTTATTTGTCACATATAC
Source organism: Hemibagrus wyckioides (assembly GCF_019097595.1). Lineage (NCBI taxonomy): Eukaryota > Metazoa > Chordata > Actinopteri > Siluriformes > Bagridae > Hemibagrus > Hemibagrus wyckioides. The sequence continues at coordinate 8,318,107 of NC_080727.1, forward strand.
ATTGCTGCGTAGTGAAGTTCTTCCTTCGCATATCCCATCCTTGGAGGGTTGGGGTCAGAGCGCAGGGTCATCCATGATGTAGCAAAACCTGGAGCAGAGGGGGTTGAGGGCCTTGCTCAAGGACCCAAAAGTGGCAGCTTGGTGGCGCTGGTGCTGGAACCCACTTGAGCTAGCACCACCATGTTATATGGAATAATTTTTTGAAAACTTACATGCTTGTTTGTTCATACAGATTTTTTTCATTTTAAACAAACATCTGATTGATGTTAAAATTCATCCATCGTTTTCTTGAAGTGTGCAAGAAGAATCAGATAGGATGTGGGTTCTTCATTGTTGGTTTCATCTTAAAGAAATCTATTCTTGCACTTGCTTAAACATATAGCTCTATAAGCCCAATAATGTCTCTTTTTTTTGTCCATAAGTAGCTCAAAATTAACGGAGTGAAGAGGTATTTATCATGTGAAACTCAAAGCAGTTGGCTCATCAACTTATTGACGTCTCCTCTGTCTAATCCAACTATTAAATAATGTCTCCTCATCCTCTGACACCTCGCTTCAAGGCTCTTTTCAGTTTTGCCATCTTGTAGAACTGTAGGTGTCAGCTAAGCCTCTCTAATTAATAGCCCAAGTTTCTGTCTGGATGGTCTATACTTCTATACTGTAACTATCTGTAACTATAGAAAGGAGGAATATCCACATAATGCCTGTCACCCTGCATGTCAGGAAAATCTCATATTGTCTCACTGTTTTGTGGGCTAGTGTCAGGCACTGTGGTTTAGCAGGGTTGGCTTCAGCAAAGAACAACTGTGGACATTTGCGATTGCAGTCTGTATGCAAGATTGGAATTGTGCCCCAGTCTCAATTCAAGTCTCCGGCTTTCTTAAATAGATAACTCCATATGATTGAGAACGATTCAGATTTTCAATGAAGACGTTTAGGCTTGTTCTTAATTCTTCTATCGAAGTGCTGGCACAGCATTTATCATGTGACACAGAAAGCAGTAGGTGATTTTTTACTTCAATGCCAGCAAGTCAAATGGATGTGCAGGTGCCTTCTCTCCTGATAGCGGTGTTGGATTTGGATCCTGCACTGAAAAAAAAGGTCCCAGAAAAGCTGTAGACCTTCAGGCGATGTCTGAGGCTCTGACTGATTGTGTCAACAGCAACAATGAACATGTCTACTGGGAAGTTGCATCTTCCATCAAGCCTTCGCTCCATCTCTCATCAGCTATTGTCTTGTGCATTTACTCTGACAGGTATCATGTCTTTACGTCTGGTTTACAACATGGAATACTCAGAGCATTCTCTTCTATATGAATGTATCTTTTCACTGCAAAAAGCTTGTGCCCAAAACTTAGCCATAAATGCCCTTTCCGATTTTTCATCTCAATTTATTTTATTTTATTTTTTGTATAGCGCTTTTAACAAAGAGCGTTGTCTCAAAGCAGCTTTACATGAGAAACAGCATAAGAAAACAACAAACATATAAACAGACAGTCCTAGATGTTATCCCAAGTGAGCAAGCCTGAGGTGACTGAGGCGACTGTGGCAAGGAAAAACTCCCTTAGATGGTAAGAGGAAGAATCCTTGAGAGGAACCAGACTCAAAAAGGAACCCATCCTCATCTATGGACAAAGATCTCTGCGTCGATCTCTCTGGTGATCCTGTGACACTGCTTTCTTAGTGTCTGTACAACAGATTATAATGGAGACATTTTACAATTAATGCAAAAATGTAAATATTTTTACAAGAATTCCCCCTGGCGATGCATGGACATAGAAATGAACATGTATAGTGAACACAACCAGTCAAAATAGTTGCAAACTACATTTCTACAGTTTCTGACTCTGAGAAATAAAGGCACAAAGAATAACCAGCAACATTTTATGTCTCTGC